>NW_027597231.1:0-93176 GCF_964194155.1 Cetorhinus maximus
TATATAGTCATATAGTCAGGGGGGTGGGATTAATTGGACACCAAAGAGCTGGCACACACAATGGTTCAAATTGCCTCTCTGTGCTTTCATGACTCTATAATTCTCTGATATTACAACATGGACCCTCTTTACTTATATCACAGTGGGAGCTGTCTGGTTACAAATTCAATTTATTTACTGGTGATCTTCTGCATTTGGAGTTAAGACATAATCAGCGAACAATTCCTTTGGTTACTGTGCGTCATGACATCAATAAATGCTTAAAGCATCTGGCTCATTGCTTTGTCATTGGGAAAATAATAAATATTTTTCTATATTTTCAACTGATTGCAGTTTGCTTTCCAACAAATTGAGAATGAGTCAAGGAACTATCGGATAAAGGCAATCAGTCCAACGGCAGCAACAATATTTACACCACCGGGCACAGAATTTTAAAAAATGTATTTCAGGGATGTGGTTATCACTGGGATGTGGCAGGCATTTATTGCCCATCCCTAATTGCCCTTGAGAAGATGGTGGTGAGCTGCCTTCTTGAACCACGACTGTCATGTAGTGTAGGAACACCCACAGTGCTGTTAGGGAGTAGGGCTGGAAAAGGTTACAGAGACCGGGAGGTGTTGTAGGGGCTGGAGGAGGTTACAAAGATAGGGAGGTTTGTTGGGGCTGGAGGAGGTTATAGAAATAGGGAGAGTTATAGGGGCTGGAGGAGGTTACAGAGATAGGGAGGGTTGTTGCGGCTGGAGGAGGTTATAGAGATAGGGAGGGTTGTAGGGATTGGAGGAGGTTACAGAGATAGGGAGGGTTGTAGGGGCTGGAGGAGGTTACAGAGATAGGGAGGGTTGTAGGGGCAGGAGGAGGTTACAGAGATTTGGAGGGTTGTAGGGCTGGTGTAGATTACAGAGATCGGGAGGGTTGTAGGGGCTGGAGGAGGTTACAGAGATAGGGAGTGTAGTAAGGGCTGGAAAAGTTTACAGAGATAGGGAGGGGTTGTAGGGGCTGGAGGAGGTTACAGAGATAGGGAGGTTTGTAGGGGCTGGTGGAGGTAACAGAGATAGTGAGGGTTGTGGGGCTGGAGGAGGTTGCAGAGATAGGGAGGGTTGTAGGGGCTGGAGGAGGTTACAGAGATAGGGGGGTTGTAGGGGCTGGAGGAGGTTACAGAGATTGGGAGGGTTGTAGGGGCTGGAGGAGGTTACAGATATAGGGAGGGTTGTAGGAGACTCGGGGAGGTTACAGAGATAGGGAGGGGTGTAGGCGCTTGAGGAGGTTACACAGCTAGTGGGGTTGTAGGGGTTGGAGGAGGTTACAGAGATAGGGAGGGTTGTTGGGGCTGGAGGAGGTTATAGCAATAGGGAGAGTTGTAGGGGCTGGAGGAGGTTACAGAGATAGGGAGGGTTGTAGGGGCTGGAGGAGGTTACAGAGATAGGGACGCTTGTAAGGGCTGGAAAAGGTTACAGAGATAGGGAGGTGTTGTAGGGGCTGGAGGAGGTTACAGACATAGGGAGGTTTGTAGGGGCTGGAGGAGGTAACAGATATAGTGAGGGTTGTCAGGGCTGGAGGAGGTTACAGAGATAGGGAGGTTTGTAGGGGCTGGAGGAGGTTACAGAGATAGGGGGGTTGTAGGGGCTGGAGGAGGTTACAGAGATTGGGAGGGTTGTAGGGGCTGGAGGAGGTTACAGAGATAGGGAGGGTTGTTGGGGCTGGAGGAGGTTATAGCAATAGGGAGAGTTGTAGGGGCTGGAGGAGGTTACAGAGATAGGGAGGGTTGTAGGGGCTGGAGGAGGTTACAGAGATAGGGAGGGTTGTAAGGGCTGGAAAAGGTTACAGAGATAGGGAGGTGTTGTAGGGGCTGGAGGAGTTTACAGAGATAGGGAGGTTTGTAGGGGCTGGAGGAGGTAACAGAGATAGTGAGGGTTGTCAGGGCTGGAGGAGGTTACAGAGATAGGGAGGTTTGTAGGGGCTGGAGGAGGTTACAGAGATAGGGGGGTTGTAGGGGCTGGAGGAGGTTACAGAGATTGGGAGGGTTGTAGGGGCTGGAGGAGGTTACAGAGATAGGGAGGGTTGTCGGGGGCTGGAGGAGGTTACAGAGATAGGGTGGGGTGTAGGGGCTGGAGGAGGTTACAGAGATAGGGAGGGTTGTAGGGGCTGGAGGAGGTTACAGATATAGGGAGGGTTGTTGGGGTTGGAGGAGGTTACAGAGATAGGGAGGGTTGTAGGGGACTGGAGTAGGTTACAGAGATAGGGTGGGGTGTAGGCGCTTGAGGAGGTTACACAGATAGGGGGGTTGTAGGGGTTGGTGGAGATTGCAGAGATAGGGAGGGTTGTTGGGGCTGGAGGAGGTTATAGAAATAGGGAGAGTTGTAGGGGCTGGAGGAAGTTACAGAGATAGGGAGGGTTGTAGTGGCTGGAGGAGGTTACAGAAATAGGGAGCGTTGTAAGGGCTGGAGGAGGTTACAGAGATAGGGAGGGTTGTTGGGGCTGGATGAGGTTCTGGAAATAAGGAGAGTTGTAGGGGCTGGAGGAGGTTACAGAGATAGGGAGGGTTGTTGGGGCTGGAGGAGGTTATAGAGATAGGGAGGGTTGTAGGGGCTGGAGGATGTTACAGAGATAGGGAGGTTTGTAGGGGCTGGAGGAGTTAACAGAGATAGGGAGGGTTGTAGGGGCTGGAGTAGATTACAGAGATAGGGAGGGTTGTAGGGGCTGGAGGAGGTTACAGAGATAGGGAGGGTTGTAAGGGCTGGAAAAGTTACAGAGATAGGGAGGGGTTGTAGGGACTGGAAGAGGTTACAGAAATAGGGAGGTTTGTAGGGGCTGGACGAGGTTACAGAGATAGTGAGGGTTTTTGGGGCTGGAGGAGGTTACAGAGATTGGGAGGGTTGTCGGGGCTGGAGGAGGTTACAGAGATAGGGTGGGGTGTAGGGGCTGGAGGAGGTTACAGAGATAGGGGGGTTGTAAGGGCTGGAGGAGGTTACAGAGATTGGGAGGGTTGTCGGGGCTGGAGGAGGTTACAGAGATAGGGAGGGGTGTAGGCGCTTGAGGAGGTTACACAGCTAGTGGGGTTGTAGGGGTTGGAGGAGGTTTCAGAGATAGGGAGGGGTTGTAGGTGCTGGAGGAGTTTACAGTGATAGGGAGGGTTGTAGGGGTTGGAGGAGGTTACAGAGATTGGGAGGGTTGTAGGGGCTGGAGGAGGTTACAGAGATTGGGAGGGTTGTTGGGGGCTGGAGGAGGTTACAGAGATAGGGAGGGTTGTAGGGGCTGGAGGAGGTTACAGAGATAGGGGGAGGGGGAGGGGGCTGGAGGGGTTTACAGAGGGTGAGGGGGCTGCAGCGCGTTACAGAGAGAGGGGGACGGGGCTGGAGGGGGTTACAGAGGGGGAGGGGGAGGGGGAGGGGTAGGGGGTTACAGAGAGGGAGGGGGAAAGGGCTGGAGGGGGTTACAGTGAGGGGGAGGGGGCTGGAGAGGGTTACAGTGAGAGGGGGTGGGGGTTGCAGGGGTTTACAGAGAGGGGGCAGGGGGAGGGGTCTGGAGGGGATTGCAGAGAGAGGTGGAGGGGGCTGGAGGGGGTTACAGAGAGAGGCGGAGGGGGCTGGAGGGGGTTACAGTGAGAGGGGGAGGGGGAGCGGGCTGGAGGGGGTTACAGAGAGAGGCCGAGGGGGCTGGAGGGGGTTACAGTGAGAGGGGGAGGGGGAGCGGGCTGGAGGGGGTTACATTGAGAGGGGGGAGGGGGTTGGAAGGGGTTACAGAGAGAGGGGGAGGGAGCTGGAGGGGGTTACAGTGAGAGGGGGAGGGGGAGCGGGCTGGAGGGGGTTACATTGAGAGGGGGAGGGGTTGGAAGGGGTTACAGTGAGAGGGGGAGGGAGCTGGAGGGGGTTACAGAGAGAGGGGAAGGGGAGGGGGCTGGAGCGGGTTACAGTGAGAGGGGGAGGGGGCTGGAGGGGGTTACAGAGGGGGAGAGGGAGGGGGCTGGAGGGGGTTACAGAGAGAGGGGGAGTGGGCTGGAGGGGTTTACAGAGGGGGAGGTGGAGGGGTTTGGAGGGGGTTACAGTGAGAGGGGGAGGGGGAGGGGACTGGAGGGCGTTACAGAAGGGGAGGGGGAGTGGGCTGGAGGGGGTTACAGAGGGGGAGGTGGAGTGGTTTGGAGGGGGTTACATTGAGAGGGGGAGGGGACTGGTGGGCGTTACAGAAGGGAAGGGGGAGGGGGCTGGAGGGGGTTACAGTGAGAGGGGGAGGGGGCTGGAGGGGGTTACAGTGAGAGGGGGAGGGGGCTGGAGGGGCTACAGAGGGGGAGGGGAGGGGGCTGGAGGGGGTTACAGAGAGAGGGGGAGGGGGCTGGAGGGGGTTACAGTGAGAGGGGGAGGGGGCTGGAGGGGGTTACAGTGAGAGGGGGAGGGGGCTGGAGGGGGCTACAGAGGGGTAGGGGGAGGGGCTGGAGGGGGTTACAGAGAGAGGGGGAGGGGGCTGGAGGGGGTTACAGTGAGAGGGGGAGGGGGCCGGAGGGGGTTACAGTGAGAGGGGGAGGGGGCTGGAGGGGGCTACAGAGGGGTAGGGGGAGGGGGCTGGAGGGGGTTACAGAGAGAGGGGGAGGGGGCTGGAGGGGGTTACAGAGAGAGAGGGAGGGGGCTGGAGGGGGTTACAGAGGGTGAGGGGGAGGGGGATGCATGCGGTTACAGAGGGGGAGGGGAGGGGGTGGGGGCTGCAGGGGGTTACAGAGAGAGGGGGAGGGGGTTGGAGGGGGTTACAGAGAGAGGGGGAGGGGGCTGGAGGGTGTTACAGTGAGAGGAGGAGGGGGCTGGAGGGGGTTACAGTGAGAGGAGGAGGGGGCTGGAGGGGGTTACAGAGAGAGGGGGAGGGGGCTGGAGGGTGTTACAGTGAGAGGGGGAGGGGGCTGGAGGGGGTTACAGAGGGGGAGGGGGAGGGGGAGGGGGCGGGAAGCGGTTACAGAGTGAAGGGGAGGGGGCTTGGGGGGGTAACTGAGGGGGAGGGGGAGGGGGTTACAGAGAGAGGGGGAGGGCGAGGGGGCGGGAGGGGGTTACAGAGAGAGAGGGAGGGGGCTTGGTGGGGTAACAGAGGGTGAGGGGGAGGGGGTTACAGTGAGAGGGGGAGGGGGCTTGGGTGGGTAACAGAGGGGGAGGGGGTTACAGTGAGAGGGGGAGGGGGCTGGAGGGGGTTACAGAGAGAGGGGGAGGGGGAGGGGGCTGGGCCATGGAAATATGGTATTGGCAGAGATAAGAAACGCCATAAAAGTCTTGGCCCTGTTTTAAACAATGTGTTGAAGACTGTGATGTGTGGCAGGGATCGGGTAGATCTGATCGGAGAACCCAGTTTGAATCCAGTCTCTCAGTTTATTTATCTTACACCTGGAGAAAGAAGTTGAACCTCAAAAATGTTTCCATTCTCCTGATTCTGTGTTTGTGTGTGTGTGTGTGGTGTGTGGGTGTTTGTGCGGGGGTGTATGGCTCTGGTGTGCCTGTGTGTGTGTGTGGGTGTTTATACGGGTGTATTGCTCTGTGTTTGTGTGTGTTTGTGTGTGTTTGTACGGGTGTATGGCTCTGTGTTTGTGTGTGTGTGTGTTTGTGCGGGTGTATGGCTCTGTGTTTGTGTGTGTGTGTGTTTGTGCGGGTGTATGGCTCTGTGTTTGTGTGTGTGTGTGTGTGTTTGTACGGGTGTATGGGCTCTGTGTCTGTGTGTGTGTGTGTGTGTGTGTTTGTACGGGTGTATGGCTCTGTGTGTGTGTGTGTGTGTGTGTAGGTGCGGGTGTATTGGCTCTGTGTGTGTGTGTGTGTGTGTAGGTGTGGGTGTATGGCTCTGTGTGTGTGTGTTTGCATGTGTGTGTGGGTGTGGGTATATGGCTCTGTGTGTTTGTGTGTGTGTGTGTGTGTGTGTTTGTGCGGGTGTATGGCACTGTGTGTGTTTGTGTGTGTGTGTGTGTGTGTTTGTGCAGGTGTATGGCTCTGTGTGTGTTTGTGTGTGTGTGTGTGTTTGTGCAGGTGTATGGCTCTGTGTTTGTTTTTGTGTGTGTGTGTGTGTGTGTTTGTGCAGGTGTATGGCTCCGTGTTTGTTTTTGTGTGTGTGTGTTTGTGCGGGTGTATGGCTCTGTGTTTGTGTGTGTGTTTGTGCGGGTGTATGGCTGTGTGTGTGTGTGTGTGTGTGTGTGTTTGTGTGTGTGTGTGTTTGTACGGGTGTATGGCTGTGTGTGTGTGTGTGTGTGCGTGTGTGTGTTTGTACGGGTGTATGGCTCTGTGTTTGTGTGTGTGCGTGTTTGTGTGGGTGTATGGCTCTGTGTGTGTTTGTGTGTGTGTGTGTGTGTGTGTGCGTGTGTGTGTGTTTGTGCAGGTGTATGGCTCTGTGTTTGTGTGTGTGTGTTTGTACGGGTGTATGGCTCTGTGTGTGTGTGCGTGTGTGTTTGTACGGGTGTATGGCTCTGTGTGTTTGTGTGTGTGTGTGTGTGTGTGTTTGTGTATGTGTGTGTGTTTGTGCGGGTGTATGGCTCTATGTGTGTGTGCGTGTGTGTGTGTTTGTGCAGGTGTATGGCTCTGTGTTTGTGTGTGTGTGTGTGTTTGTGCGGGTGTATGGCTCTGTGTATGTGTGTGTGTTTGTGTGTGTGTGTGTGGGTGTGTGTGTTTGTGCGGGTGTATGGCTCTGTGTGTGTTTGTGTGTCTGTGTGTGTGTGCGTGTGTGTGTGTTTGTGCAGGTGAATGGCTCTGTGTTTGTGTGTGTGTGTGTTTGTGCGGGTGTGTGTGTGGGTGTGTGTGTGTGTGTGTGGGTAGTGCAGGTGTGTGTTTGTGTGTGTGTGTGGGTGTGTGTGTGTGTGTGTTTGTGTGGGTGTATGGCTCTGTGTTTGTGTGTGTGTGTGTGTGTATATGGCTCTGTGTTTGTGCGTGTGTGTTTTTGTGTGTGTGTCTGTGTTTGTGCGGGTGTATGGCTGTTTTTGTGTGTGTGTGTGTGTGGGTGTATGGCTCTGTGTTTGTGTGTGTGTGTGTTTGTGTGTGTGTGTGTGTTTGTGCGGGTGTATGGCTCTGTGTTTGTGTGTGTTTATGTGTGTGTGTGTGTGTGTGTGTGTGTTTGTGCGGGTGTATGGCTCTGTGTTTGTGTGTGAGCGAGTTTACAAACATACAGATTAGGAACAGCAATCGGCCACTCGGCCCCTCGAGCCTGCCCCGCCATTCATTACGATATGAAAACACAGATTTGGAGCAGGAGGAGGCCACTCGGTCCCTCGAGCCTGCCCCTCCATCCAATAAAATCATGGCTGATCTGAATGTAACCTTAACCCCACATTCCTGTCAACCCCCGATAACCTTTCACCCTCTTCTTAATCAAGAATCTATCTAGCTCTGCCTTAAAAAAATCAAAAACCACCACCACCAGTATTCTAGGTGTGGTCCAACTAGTGCCTTGTTTCGTTTTAGCAAGACTTCCTTATCTTTATAGTCCATTCCCTTTGAAATAGAGGCCAACAGTTAATTTGCCTTTCCTATTAACTGCTGAACTTGTACACTAACCTTTTGTGATTTGAGCACAATGACCCCCAAATCCCTCTGTGCTGCAGGTTTCTGCAGTCTTTCACCATTTAAATAATATTCAGTTCCTCTTCTTCCTGCCAAAGTGCATAACCTCATACTTCCCACATTATATTCCATCTGCCAAGTTTTTGCCCACTCACTGAACCTGTCTATATCCCTCTGTAGACTCCGTGTGTCATCCTCACCACTTGCCTTCCCACCTATTTTTGTGTCATCCGTAAACTTGGTGATAGTACATTCACTTCCCTCATCTAAGTCATTAATATATATTGTAAATAATTGTGGCCCCAGCACTGATCCCTGTGGCACTCCACTAGTTACAGGTTGAATCCCCTTATCCCCGCTCTCTGTCTTCTGTTAGTTAGCCAATCCTCTATCCATGTTAATATACTACCCCCAACACCATGGGCTTTTATCTTATTAAGCAGCCTTATGTGCGGTACCTTATTGAATGCCTTTTGGAAATCCAAATATATTACATCTACTGGTTCCCCTTTGTCCACCTTGCTCATTACCTCCTCAAAGAATTCTAATAAATTTGTCAGGCATGATTTCCCCTTCATGAATTTATGCTGACTCTGCTTGATTCGATTATGTAATTCTAAATGCTCAGCTATTACATCCTTATATAATGGACTCTAACATTTTCCCAATGACAGATGTTAAGCTAACTGGTCTATAGTTACCTGTTTTTTGTCTCGCTCCCTTTTTGAATAAGGGTGATACATTGGCAGTTTTCCAATCCTCCGGGACTTTTCCAGAATCTAAGGATTCTTGAAAGATTACTACCAGTGCATCCACTATCTCTGTAGCTACTTCCTTTAATATCCTAGGATGCAACCCACCAGGTCCAGGGGACTTATCAGCCTTTAGCCCCATTAAGTTTCCCTAGTACTTTTGCTCTAGTGATAGTTATTGTATTTATTCCCTCTCTGACTATTTCCCCTTGATAATTTAGTATTTTTGGAAAGCTATTAGTGTCTTCTACCGTGAAGACTGATGCAAAGTATTTATTCAACTGCTCTGCCATTTCCTGGCTCCCCATTATTCCTTTTTACATATTTAAAGAAACTCTTACTGTCCATTTTTATAGAATTTGCTAATTTACCCTCAGTTTATTTTCTCCCTCTTTTTTTTGGTCAACTTTTGTTGGCTTTTAAAATGTTCCCAATCCTCTGGCTTACCACTAATCTTTGCCACATTGTATGCTTTTTCCTTCAATTTGATACTGTCCTTAACTTCCTCGGTTAACCATGGTTGGTTGATCCCCTTACTAGAATCCTACTTCAACACTGGGATACATCTTTGTTGTGGATCATGAACTATTTTCTTAAATGTCTGTCATTGTTCATCAGCCGTCTTCTCTGCTAAACCCCTTTCCCAGTCCACTCCAGCCTAGTCTGCTCTCATTCCTTTGTAATTACCCTTATTTAAGTTTAGCACAGTTGTTTCTGACCCAAGTTTCTCACTCTCAAGCTGAATGCTAAATTCGACCATGTTATGGTCACTGTTTCCTAGGGGATCCTTTACTCTGAAATCATTTATTAAACCTGTCTCATTACATATTAGCAGATCCAAAATAGCCTGATCCCTGGTTGGATCCACAACATGTTGTTCTCGGAAACTGTCCCGAATACATTCTATGTATTTTTGTTTGTGGCTATCTCTGCCAATTTGATTTTTGCAATCTACATGAACATTAAAGTCATCCATGGTTAATGTCCTGCCTTTTATACATGCCTTCATTATCTCCTGATTTATTCTCTGTCCTACCGTATAGCTACTGTTAGGGGACCTACTGACTGCTCCCACCAGCATCTTCTTCCCCTTGTTACCTCCACTCATATGGATCCTACATCTTCCGATCCAAGGTCAGTTCTTGCTATCGTACTTAATCCATCTTGTATTAACAAAGCTACCCCACCACCTTTTCCTTCCTGCCTGTCCTTTCAAAAAGTCACATACCCCTGTATAGTTTCCAGCTTGGATCTGCTTGTGACCATGGGCGGGATTTCCTGAGCCCGTTGGCGGTGGGCTTGATAGGTGACATGCGCGGGAAATATGGCGGGACCTGCTTCCTGACAGCAGGAAGGCCGATCATGACCTTCTGCTCAGCCCGCCAGTGACAGGCTGCGTTCCATCGGTCAGCGGGGAGCAAATTGTAATTCATCAGCGTGTAATTAAAAGGCCATCCCGCCAGCCTGTTGGAACCCCGAGTATCATCCGTCTACACCGGTGGGAAAGCACCCCGACCTGTTTCACACCAGCACACAGGCCACGTGTGCTTGGCAGCTTCACTTTGGGAGAACTGAGGTGAGTGACCAGCAGCTTCTCCACAGCTCACCCATTGTTTACAGGCCTCAGGGCGCCAGGGGGTGGGGGAAACTGATGCCTGGCCCCGCAGGAGACTGCTGAGGGGTGGAGGGGATGTCTGGGGGCAAGTGCTGGCCAGCCTCGGAGGCAACTGCTGGGGGTTTGCGGGGGGAGGGTGGTCAAGTGCTGCCTTGGTGCTGCATCCCATGCACAGGAAATTGAGGTGGCGGGGGGGTGCAGGGTAAGCGAGGGAATCGGCCATGCACTAGGGTCGCCTATGTAAACTGACCAGGCCTCTGCAGCTAAGACAGATCAGGCGCAGCCACAGGGATATGACTGGGGTCAGGCTCCTAGCCATGCAAGCATTGTGGAGGCACCAAAGGGCCACCAAGTGCTCCATACCTTACCCCACCCCACCTAGGGCCCCCAGCACAGACTGTGAGTCCGCCACCACTTTACTGGACCGTGGAACAGTTGGACTGCACACGTTGTACAATCTCCTCGCCAACACTGGCCATGTAGCAGTCACAGCTGGAGGTGCTCACAGCCCCATTGCAATCTCTGCATCCTGGTTTGGAACAGTGTTCCCCATGTTGCAGGCTGACCGGGCAGCCATGCAGTGCACTCACCTCTGGCCATCCGAGGGGTGACCAGCGCTCTCCGGGAAGGGGCGGTCACACTGGGCCAGGAAAGGTGCTAAATACAGCCAGGTTAACCACGTCTCTCTCTCTCTCTCTTTCATGCTGCAGGAGGACTATGTCAGGATCATGGATCCTGGTGACCTAGCTGTGTGCCTGATGGCCGACAGAGACTGTAGAAGATTGGGAAGAGAGACTGAGGCTCCTGGCTGTGCAAAGGCAGGAGCAGCTGCCTCATGAAGAAGGGGCAGCAGGAGCTCCCACACACACTGCCCAGGAGTGACAGTGAGCCGTGGCTAGTCGGTGTCTAGCGACACCCAGGGTCTATAGACACCACCTGCCATTCCTGCAGATGACTGAGAACCAGTGTTGCCGATGGCTGTGCATGTCTAGGGACCTGGTGACTCACATCTGCCACTTACTGCAGGACTTGGCGCCAAGGGGACATGGAGGGCATCCAGTGCCAGTGGCTGTAAAAGTGACTGTGGCGCTCAATTTCTATGCCAGTGGCTCCTTTCAGGGCTCCACAGGCGACCTCTATGGGATTTCACAATCCGCCACCAACAAATGCAACCATGAGGTCACAGATCCCATCTTCTCCATGGCAATAACTTTGTGCATTTCGCCCGGGACCGGGACAGCCAGGATACCAGGGCCATTGGATTCGCCCGGATCTCGGGACTCCCACAGGTACAGGGTGCGATTGACTGCACTCATGTGGTGCTCAGGTCTCCATCGCTACACTCAGTGACTTCATCAACCGCAAGGGCTTCCACTCACCGAACGTGCAGCTGGTGTGTGACCACCAGAAACACATCCTGCAGGTCTGCGCACGGTTTCCAGGGAGTGTGCACGACACCTACACCCTGAGTCACTCACAGACCCCTGCAGTCTTCCAGAGTCCACAGAAGCTGCAGGGATGGCTCCTCGGGGACAAGGGCTACCCCCAGAGGCCGTGGCTGATGATACCTGTGCGGTGGCCTCAGACTACAGCAGAGCGACGCTATAATGAGGCTCAGGCAGCAGCTCACAACCTGGAGCAGACCATCGGGATGCTGAAGATGCAGTTCCGGTGCCTGGACCGGTCTGGTGGAGCCCTGCAATACAGTCCACAGAGGGTGTCACACATTGTTGTCTGCTGCACTCAGTGCTATTTTTTAAAAATGCAGTCTCCCCGCTCTCTGCACTCTTTTCAAATGAAGTCTCCCGGCTCTTTTCAAATGAAGTATCCCTGCTGTATTAAAATTAAGCCTCCCCACTCTATTTAAAATGAACTCTCCCTGCTCTATTTAATGTGAAGTCTCCCTGCTCTCTCCTCTCTTTTTAAAATGAAGTCACTCCTCTCTCTCCGCTCTTCTTAAAATGAAGTCTGCCTGTACTTTTCAAATGAAGTCTGCCTGTTCTTTTCAAATGAAGTCTGCCCATTCTTTTCAAATGAAGTCTGCCCGTGCTTTTCAAATGAAGTCTGCCCGTTCTTTTCAAATGAAGTCTGCCTGTTCTTTTCAAATGAAGTCTGCCTGTTCTTTTCAAATGAAGTCTGCCTGTTCTTTTCAAATGAAGTCTCCCCGCTCTTTTCAAATGAAGTCTGCCTGTTCTTTTCAAATGAAGTCTGCCTGTTCTTTCCAAATGAAGTCTGCCTGTTCTTTCCAAATGAAGTCTGCCTGTTCTTTTCAAATGAAGTCTCCTCACTCTCCGTGCTTTTTTTGAAATGAATCCTCCCCACTCTTCATGCTCTATTTAAAAAGAAGTTTTGAAAATGTGGCCTACCCACCTGCCTATTGCGCCCATGTGATGCCCTGAAAATCGCACGGGCTGCGTAAAATCACAGACAGTTGGTGTCTTAAAGGGCCTTAACTGGCCCGTTAATTAATGGCCTCCGTTTTCATCGCGCGTGCCCAGCAAAATATTGCCATGGTGCGCGGTGATGTCAGGACGCACACCCGACATCATCGCGTGTCGTTTTACATCCCAGCGTGTTGGGCGCGTGTCCACAGGCCAAGGGTAAAATTCGGGCCCTGATGTATTACAATTAGCTCCACGCTGACCCGATGGCGGGAAACACGGCCCGGCATCAGCGGGCTGAGCGGAAGGTCGCGACCTGTCTTCACGCCGTCGTGAAGCGGGTCCCGCCATGTTGTCCACGCACGGCACCTATCACACCCACCGCCAGCGGGCTCAGAAAACTCCGCCCTTTGTGTGTTTGTGTATGTGTGAGTGTGTGTATCTGGGTGTGTCTGTCTATTTGTGTGAGTGCGTGTGTGTATGTGACTGCATGTGTCTGTGTATGGGTGTGAGTGCGAGAGTCATTGTATGTATGTGTGAGTGCGTTTGTGTATCTGTCTTTGTGTGTGAGATTTTGTGGGTGTCTGTGTAGATGTCTCTGTGTCTCCACCTCTGTGCGTCTATGTCTCTGTCTGTGTGTGTTTGAGTGTCTGTGTATCAGTGAGAAAGTATGTGTGTGTATCTCTGTGCATGTCTGTGTGAGTGTGTGTCTGTCTGTCTCTGTGTGTGTATGTGTGTGTGTGCATGTGTCCCTGTGTGCACGTGGTTGTCTGTGTTCTTGTGTGTCTGTGCATGTGTGTGTATGCATGCATCTGTGTTTGTGCATTTCTGTTTGTTTGTGTCTGTGTTTGTTTGTGTGTGTATGTGTGGGGTGTGTCTGTATGTGTATGGGGGCGGTGTCTGTGTGATTGTGTGTGGGGGTGTCTGTGTGTGTCTGTTTGTTTATGTATGTTGTGCTCTGTGTGTGCGTGAGAGAGTGTGTGTGAATGTTCCTGCGTGTATCTATGTGTGAATGTTTGTGCGTTTTTGTATGTGTGCATTTATGCGTGTGTGTTTGACTGTGTTTGTATGTGAGTCTGTGTATGTGTGTATCTGTGTGTGTGCCAGTGTGTTTGTATCCATGTAGGTGCTCATGTGTGTGTGTGTGTGTGTGTGTGTGTGAGTGTGTGTGTGTGGGTGTGTGTGAGTGAGTGTGTGAGTGTGTGTGTGTGTGTCTGAGTGTGTGTGTGTGAGTGTGTGTGTGTGTGTGTGTGTGTGTGTGTGGGTGTGAGTGAGTGTGTGTGTGTGTGTGTGAGTGTGTGTGTGTGTGTGTGAGTGTGTGTGTGTGTGTGTGTGTGTGTGTGAGTGTGTGTGTGTGTGAGTGTGTGGGTGTGGGTGTGAGTGAGTGTGTGAGTGTGTGTGTGTGTGTCTGAGTGTGTGTGAGTGTGTGTGTGTGTGTGTGTGTGAGTGTGTGTGTGTGTGAGTGTGTGTGTGTGTGTGTGTGTGTGAGTGTGTGAGTGAGTGTGTGAGTGTGTGTGTGTGTCTGAGTGTGCCTGTGTTTGTGTTTGCGAGTGTGTGTGTATATGGAAAGAGTTGAACAAGGGCAGGCGTAGGGTCTTTTGTGTTGGTTAATTTACCCACACGATGCAGATTCACTTTAAATAAAAGGTTATGGGGGTCGATACAGGCCTTGAACTGATGCCTGTTGTTATTACCTGGAAGGGCTGTGCCTGTATTGCACAGGTTGCCATCACAACAGTTGAAAGTAGCACTGATTTGCATTCCCAATTCTGGATTGTAGCTAGCTTTGCAAACGTTCTGGGATGCACAACCTTTGACTTGTATGAATGACCCTTCTGTTGAGAAGACAAACACAGAGTAATTTATGGCAAGTCTGATGTATTCATTTACAAATTGAATAATTTAATGATTTAAATTCATCTCACCGTCACTGCAAGATGATAGCAATGGCACAATATGAGAAACACAAAGCTGAAATTTCAATATAATTAAAACAAATTCCAAAGACTGGGATTGGAGTTCAGACCAGACTCACAAATACAGCATCACACGTCCCTCACTATTTCTCAACTGAATTGCTGAAATGAAATTGGTCGCATTTCAAATAAACATTCAGCTGGATACAAACTGACTTCACAAACCTGCTCCTGAATGAGTGAAAACTCCACTCTCCCTCTCTCTGCACAGAGAAAGACACTAAACTAGATTGGAGGGGTTTGAGAGGATGGGGAGGGGAGGAGGAGAGAATGGGGAGGGGGACAGAGTGTGGGGAGAGAGAAGAGGGTGAGGAGGGGATGGAATGAGGAGGAGGAGGGAATGGGGAGATGGAGGAGGGGACTGGGAGGGACTGGAGATGGGAGATGAATGGATAGGGAGGAATAGGGGGAGGGAATGGGGATTTGGAAGGGATGGGGTGGGGAGGTGGAGGGGAAGGGGTGAGGAGAGGGTAGAGAGGGGAGGCAGTGGGGAAAGGGAGGCTTTGGGGGAGGGAGGGGTTGTGGATAGGGAGGGGATCGGGTGGGGAGGGGAGTAGGAGGTGCAGAGTTGGGGAGGGGATGGCGAGAGGAAGGGTATCAGGAGGGGATGGGGTGAGGGAAGAGCATGGGGTGAGGGAGGGGGTGAGACGGGGTGAAGGAGTGGGTAGAGAAAAGGGGTGCGGTGAGTGAGGGGAGGAGTGGGATAGGGTGAGGGAGGGGAGGAGGGGAGGAGGAGAGAGATGGCACGGAGGAGAGGGCAGGAGGTGAGGAGGAGAGGCAAGGGTCTGTGTGGGGGCAGGGATAGGACGGTGGATGGGGAGGAGGAAGAAAGGTATATAGGAAGGAGAGGCTGAGGAGAAGGGGGATAGGGTGGGGAATCGGGCAGAGAGGCGGATGAGGCCAGGGAGGAGAAGCGAGATGGGAAAGAGGAGCGAGATGGGCTGGTGGAAAGGGATGGGACAGGGGAGGGGGATGGGGCGGGTAGGAGGGAGGAGGAGGATTGGAAATAAATGGAGGAGGAGGAGATTGGGGTGCAAGGGGAGGAGGAGGAGGGATAGGGTGGGTGATAAGGAGGGTTAGAGGATGGGAAGGATGAGGGGATAGGGAGGGTGGCTGGATGGGTAGGAGATGGGGAGGGTTAGGGGATGGGGAGGATGAGGGGATTGGGAGGGTGGGTGGATGGGTAGGAGATGGGGAGGGTTAGGGGATGGGGAGGGTTAGGGGATGGGATGGGTGGGTGAATGGGTAGGAGATGGGGCGGGTTAGAGGATGGGGAGGGTTAGGGGATGGGGAGGGTTAGGGGATGGGGAGGGTGGGTGGATGGGTAGGAGATGGGGCAGGTTAGGGGATGGGGAGGGTTAGGGGATGGGGAGGGTGGGTGGATGGGTAGGAGATGGGGAGGGTTAGGGGATGGGGAGGGTTAGGGGATGGGGAGGGTTAGGGGATGGGGAGGGTGGGTGGATGGGTAGGAGATGGGGCGGGTTAGAGGATGGGGAGGGTTAAGGGATGGGGAGGGTGGGTGGATGGGTAGGAGATGGGGAGGATTAGGGGGATGGGGATGGTGAGGAGATGGGGTGGGAGAGGGAATGGGGAGTGTGGGTGGATGGGGTGGTTGAGGGGATGGGGAGGGTGGGTGGATGGGTAGGAGATGGGGAGGATTAGGGGATGGGGAGGGTGAGGAGATGGGCTGGGTGAGGGGATGGGGAGGGTGGGTGGATGGGCTGGGTGAGGGGATGGGGAGGGTGGGTGGATGGGCTGGGTGAGGGGATGGGGAGGGTGGGTGGATGGGTAGGGGATGGGGCGGGTTAGGGGATGGGGAGGGTTAGGGGATGGGGAGGGTGGGTGGATGGGTAGGAGATGGGGCGGGTTAGGGGATGGGGAAGGTGAGGGGATAGGGAGGGTGGGTGGATGGGTAGGAGATGCGGAGGGTTAGGGGATGGGGAAGGTGAGGGGATGGGAGGGTGGGTGGATGGGTAGGAGATGGGGCGGGTTAGGGGATGGGGAAGGTGAGGGGATAGGGAGGGTGGGTGGATGGGTAGGAGATGGGGAGGGTTAGGGGATGAGGAAGGTGAGGGGATAGGGAGGGTGGGTGGATGGGTAGGAGATGTGGAGGGTTAGGGGATGGGGATGGGTAGGAGATGGGGAGGGTTAAGGCATGGGGAGGGTGAGGAGATTGGGAGGGTGGGTGGATGGGTAGGAGATGGGGCGGGTTAGGGGATGGGGAGGGTCAGGGGATGGGGAGGGTGGGTGGTTGGGTAGGAGTTGGGGAGGGTTAGGGGATGGGGAGGATTAGGGGATGGGGAGGGTGGGTGGATGGGTAGGAGATGGGGCGGGTTAGGGGATGGGGAGGGTTAAGGGATGGGGAGGGTGGGTGGATGGGGAGGGTGGGTGGATGGGGTGGGTGAGGGGATGGGGAGGGTGGATGGATGGGTAGGAGATGGGGCGGGTTAGGGGATGGGGAGGGTTAGGGGATGGGGAGGGTGGGTGGATGGGTAGGAGATGGGGAGGGTTAGGGGATGGGGAGGGTTAGGGGATGGGGAGGGTTAGGGGATGGGGAGGGTGGGTGGATGGGTAGGAGATGGGGAGGGTTAGAGGATGAGGAGGGTTAAGGGATGGGGAGGGTGGGTGGATGGGTAGGAGATGGGGAGGATTAGGGGGATGGGGAGGGTGAGGAGATGGGGTGGGAGAGGGAATGGGGAGTGTGGGTGGATGGGGTGGGTGAGGGGATGGGGAGGGTGGGTGGATGGGTAGGAGATGGGGGGGATTAGGGGATGGGGAGGGTGAGGAGATGGGCTGGGTGAGGGGATGGGGAGGGTGGGTGGATGGGCTGGGTGAGGGGATGGGGAGGGTGGGTGGATGGGCTGGGTGAGGGGATGGGGAGGGTGGGTGGATGGGTAGGGGATGGGGCGGGTTAGGGGATGGGGAGGGTTAGGGGATGGGGAGGGTGGGTGGATGGGTAGGAGATGGGGCGGGTTAGGGGATGGGGAAGGTGAGGGGATAGGGAGGGTGGGTGGATGGGTAGGAGATGTGGAGGGTTAGGGGATGGGGATGGGTAGGAGATGGGGAGGGTTAAGGCATGGGGAGGGTGAGGAGATTGGGAGGGTGGGTGGATGGGTAGGAGATGGGGCGGGTTAGGGGATGGGGAGGATTAGGGGATGGGGAGGGTGGGTGGATGGGTAGGAGATGGAGCGGGTTAGGGGATGGGGAGGGTTAAGGGATGGGGAGGGTGGGTGGATGGGGAGGGTGGGTGGATGGGGTGGGTGAGGGGATGGGGAGGGTGGGTGAATGGTTAGGAGATGGGGCGGGTTTGGGATGGGGAAAGTGAGGGCATAGGGAGGGTGGGTGGATGTGTAGGAGATGGGGAGGGTTAGGGGATGGGGAAGATGAGGGGATGGGGAGGTTGGGTGGATGGGTAGGAGATGGGGCAGGTTAGGGGATTGGGAAGGCGAGGGGATAGGGAGGGTGGGTAGATGGGTAGGAGATGGGGAGGGTTAGGGGATGGGGAAGGTGACGGGATAGGGAGGGTGGGTGGATGGGTAGGAGATGTAGAGGGTTAGGGGATGGGGAGGGTTAGGGGATGGGGTGTGTGGGTGGATGGGTAGGAGATGGGGCGGATTTGGGGATGGGGAGGGTTAGGGCATGGGGAGTGTGAGTGGATGGGTAGGAGATTGCGTGGGTTAGGGGATGGGGAGGGTTAGGGGATTGGGAGGCTGGGTGGATGGGTAGGAGATGGGGTGGGTTAGGGGATCGGGAAGGTGAGGGGATTGGGAGGGTGGGTGGATGGGTAGGAGATGGGGCGGGTTAGAGGATTGGGAGGGTTATGGGATGGGGAGGGTGGGTGGATGGGTAGGAGTTGGGGAGGGTTAGGGGATGGGGAAGGTGAGGGGATAGGGAGGGTAGGTGGATGGGTAGGAGATGGGGAGTGATAGGGGATGGGGAGTGTTAGGGGATTGGGAGGGTGGGTGGATGGGTAGGAGATGGGGCGGGTTAGGGGATAGGGAGGGTTAGGGGATAAGGAGGGTGGGTGGATTGTTAGGAGATGGGGAGGGTTAGGGGATGGGGGGGTTAGGGGATGGGGAGGTTTAGGGGATGGGAACAGTTAGGGGATGGGGACTGTTAGGGGATGGGAAGGGTAGGTGGATGGGGAGGATGGGTGGATGGGTATGAGATGGGGAGGGTTAAGGGATGGGGAAGGGTGAGTGGATAGGGAGCGTGGGTGGATGGGTAGGAGATGGGGAGGGTTAGAGGATGGGGAAGGGTGAGGGGTTAGGAAGCGTGGGTGGATGGGTAGGAGATGGGGAGGGTTACGGGATGGGGACGGTGAGGGGATTGGGAGGGTGGATGGATGGGTAGGAGATGGGGAGGGTTAGAGGATGAAAAGGTTGAGGGAATAGGCAGGGTGGGTGGATGGGTAGGAGATCAGGAGGGTTAGGGGTGGGGAGGGTGCAGGGATTGGGAGGGTGGGTGGATGGGTAGGAGATGGGGCGGGTTAGGGGATGGGGAGGGTTAGGGGATGGGGAGGGTGGGTGGTTGGGTAGGAGTTGGGGAGGGTTAGGGGATGGGGAGGGTTAGGGGATGGGGAGGTTGGGTGGATGGGTAGGCGATGGGGCGAGTTAGGGGATGGGGACGGTTAAGAGATGGGGAGGGTGGGTGGATGGGTAGGAGATGGGGCGGGTTAGAGGATAGGAAGGGTGAGGGGATTGGGAGGGTGGGTGGATGGGTAGGAGATGGGGAGGGTTAGGGATGGGGAGGGTGAGGGGATGGGGTGGGTGAGGGGATGGGGAGGGTGGGTGGATGGGGTGGGTGAGGGGATGGGGAGGGTTAGGAGCTGGGGAGTGTTAGGGGATTGGGAGGGTGGGTAGATGGGTAGGAGATGGGTAGGGTTACGGGATGGGAAGGGTGAGGGTTGGGGCGCATGGGTAGATGGGTAGGAGATGGGGAGGGTTAGGGTATGGGGAAGCTGAGGGGATGGGGAGGGTGGGTGGATGGGTAGGAGATGGGGAGGATTAGTGGATGGGGAAGGTGAGGGGATAGGGAGGGTGGGTGGATGGGTAGGAGATGGGGCGGGTTAGGGGATGGGGAAGGTGAGGGGATTGGGAGGGTGGGTGGATGGGTAGGAGATGGGGTGGGTTTGGGGATGGGGAGGGTGAGGCGATTGGGAGGGTGGGTTGATGGGTAGGAGATGGCAAGGGTGAGGGGATGGGGAATGTGAGGGCATTGGGAGGGTGGGTGGATGTGTAAGAGATGGGGAGGATTAGGGGGATGGGGTGGTTGAGGAGATGGAGCGGGAGAGGGGATGGGGAGGGTGGGTGGATGGGTTGGGTGTGGGGATGGGGAGGGTGGGTGGATGGGTAGGGGATGGGGCAGGTTAGGGGATGGGGAGGGTGGGTGGTATGGTAGGAGATGGGGCGGGTTAGGGGATGGGGAAGGTGAGGGGATAGGGAGGGTGGGTGGATGGGTAGGAGATGGGGCGGGTTAGGGGATGGGGAGGGTTAGGGGATGGGGAGGGGCTTTTTTTATTCATGATGTCAAGGGCAGTCACTCTCACCTCACCTCGGGAGTTCAGCTCTTTTGTCCATGTTTGAACCAAGTCTGTAATGAGGTCAGGAGCTGAGTGGCCCTGGTGGAACCCAAACTGGGCATCATTGAGCAGGTTATTGCTAAGCAAGTGCCGCTTGATAGCACTGTCGATGACCCCTTCCATTACTTTACTGATGATGGAGAGTAGACTGATGGGGCAGTAATTGACCGGGTTGGATTTGTCCTGCTTTTTGTGTACAGGACATACCTGGGCAATGTTCCACATAGCCGGGTAGATGCCAGTGTTGTAGCTGTACTGGAACAGCTTGGCTAGGGGCGCGGCAAGTTCTGGAGCACAAGTCTTCAGTACTATTGCTGGAATATTGTCAGGGCCCATAGCCTTTGCAGTGTCAAGTGCCTTCAGCCGTTTCTTGATATCACGTGGAGTGAATCAAATTGGCTGAAGACTGGCATCTGTGATGCTGGGGACCTCTGGAGGAGGCCAAGTTGGATCATCCACTCGGCACTGTTCAACATGGAGGAGTACTGATTCATCAGCTGAGGAGAGGCGGGTATGGGGAAATTAGTTGGATGCTTCCTTGCCCATGTTTGACCTGATGATGTGAGACTTCACGGAGTCCAGACTTCATGTTGAGGATTCCCAGGGCAACTCCCCCCTGACTGTATACCACTGTGCCACCACCTCTGCTGGGTCTGTCCTGCTGGTGGGATAAGACATACCCAGGGATGGTGATGGTGGGTGTCTGGGACATTGTCTGTAAGGTATGATTCCGTGAGGATGACTATGTCAGGCTGTTGTATTATGATCCCAGTGACGTTACTACCAGGCAAGCCAGATCCTAGGGTGGAACCTGGCTTTATAGACCCTAGCTTTTATTTTTTTGTTTCGAGTCATTGAGAGTGGCTACTGAACAGAGTCACAGGAGTCAGCTGTTGAACTTTTAACAAAAGCATAACACATTTATTAAACAAGGTGAACTATATAACAATACTCCTTCATCCACAACCTTTACCTTTTACAGATATACAGATTTGAAAGGATAATACAAATTACAAAAGCTATCTTATACTGTAAAGTTCCCAGAAAGTACACAGCCCACACCCTGAAACCAAGTCACAGGTATCACCTCAGTCAGATGCTATGGATCTCTCCTCAATCCCCAGATGTTTGTCACATTGTTAGCCAACCGGTCTCACTGAAATCCAGTTTTCACACAAAAGTTTCCAATCTCTACTCTCCAAGGATTCACTTTGGAATCTTCTCTCAAACCTATGGTTTCTTTCAGACACCTTCCACAAGGGTCCACATCCAGGGTTTCAAACTCTCCTTACGTTCCTCTCCCCTGCATTCAAACTTCCTTCCATGCACTGTTCCTGACCCCGCCATGCCAACAGAACACCACTGCTTCACATGCTCAGAGTAAAGAGTACAGACCTTCTGCTGTCTCCATGGATCCTCCAGCTATATCGCTTTAAATCTGGGTCCTGCAGCTTTCTACTCTTTAACCTTAGAGCTCAGAGCCTTTCCCTCTGCTCCTTACTTTCACTTGCACAGAACAGACCGTTTCCAGATCCCTGTCCTTATCCTATATCTAGACCGTCCTCTTGGGGCCTTTCCTGTTCCACTCCCTGGATTTTGGGACTCTCTTTTTTAGTTTCTGGAACCTGCTTCTGCAGTTCCTTCCCTTGTTTCCAGCTTCTCCTGGCAGCTGGTTTCAACTTTAGTTTGGGACTTGTCCCTCAGCTGTCTAACTTCTCTGGAATCCTGGCTTCAACTGAACGGACACTGCTTCTTCATTTCCTGTGTCTCGGTGGGTCCCTCTTTCTGGGGAATAGGGGATAATGACTGAGAGTGGGGATGATGAGTGAGACTGGGGGATAATGAGTGACAATGGGAGATAATGAGTGAGAATGGGGGCAATTGGGTGAGAATGGGGGTAATGGGTGAGAATGGGGGATAATGAGGGTGATTGGGAAGTAATGAGTGAGAATGGGGGTAATGGGTGAGAATGGGGGTAATGGGTGAGAATGGGGGATAATGAGGGTGATTGGGAAGTAGTGAGTGAGAATGGAGGATATTGAGTGAGAATGGGGATAATGAGTGAGAATGGAGGATATTGAGTGAGAATGGGGATAATGAGTGAGAATGGAGGATATTGATTGACAATGGGGATAATGAGTGAGAATGGAGGATATTGAGTGAGATGGGGATAATGAGTGAGAATGGAGGATATTGAGTGAGAATGGGGATAATGAGTGAGAATGGAGGATATTGATTGACAATGGGGATAATGAGTGAGAATGGAGGATATTGAGTGAGAATGGGGATAATGAGTGAGAATGGAGGATATTGAGTGACAATGGGGATAATGAGTGAGAATGGAGGATATTGAGTGAGAATGGGGATAATGAGTGAGAATGGAGGATATTGAGTGACAATGGGGATAATGAGTGAGAATGGAGGATATTGAGTGAGAATGGGGATAATGAGTGAGAATGGAGGATATTGAGTGACAATGGGGATAATGAGTGAGAATGGGGATATTGAGTGAGAATGGAGGATATTGAGTGAGAATGGGGATAATGAGTGAGAATGGAGGATATTGAGTGACAATGGGGATAATGAGTGAGAATGGAGGATATTGAGTGACAATGGGGATAATGAGTGAGAATGGAGGATATTGAGTGACAATGGGGATAATGAGTGAGAATGGGGATAATGATTGAGAATGGAAAATAATGAGTGAGACAGAATCACAGTGCAGAAGAGGCCCTTCAGCCCATCGCGTCTTCACCGACACATGAGAAACACCTGACCTACCCACCTAACCCCATTTACCAGCACTTGGCCCATAGCCTTGAATGTTATGAGGTGCCAAGTGCTCATCCAGGTACTTTTTAAAGGATGAGAGGCAACCCGCCTCCACCACCCTCCCAGGCAGCGCATTCCAGACCATCACCCAATTGGCCATTGACAGATTGGTGGGCGAACAGCTGATTTTGCAACCCGCCCGCCTTCCTAAAAATTTTAATGGACCGGGATGACATCGGGTGTTCCTCCCGAAGTCATCCCGCGTCATTCTCCCATTGGCGAGCGGGCCCCGCCCCCAAATCTCCAACGGGAACACACTGGCCTATATATTGGCAACATGAAAGATTTTATACTATGAGGAAGATACAGTTTCAAAGGCATGTGGAACAATAGAAATTACATATTAAAAGGAGAGAAACATATAAAAAGGAGAATGAAAGGCTGTGTGTCAGGAGAAGGCCATGTAATATCTAACAGGAGTGTGTGAAAAAGCCTTAATGAAGCCTCCAGCACTTGTGCATAAGTCTGCTTTCTAAGGAAACTGAAGCTGGAGTAAAGCCACTGAGCAGGGTATTGTGTTAACTCGCTGAGTTTGTTTCAAATCGAAAATCTATTTTGGACTGTTGCCTTAAAGGGAGTCAGGTTAATTAGGAATTTTAGGAGTTACTATAGTAGGAAATAACTTGTAGACTTATGTACCTGCTTGAAATCTTTTATATTTTCTTAATAAATATTTTGATTTAATATTTAAAATCTCTAAAGGTCTTGGTCGACTTATTACTTCCGAATTCAGTGCACACATCTCATAATAAATACAAATGGCAAAATGTGATAGCGCGACCAAGTTTCCCTCTTGAATTTGGTCCGCTTGGCACACATCATCTGCCCTATCATAACAACTTGACCAATGGGCGCCTTCCAATCGGGGATATTATTAGAGTCGTCTTTATTCATCACCAAGCCCCCACTGAATTTATCCAAGATTCTCGATGCTGAACTTGTTTCAAAATGTTTAGTTATGCTTTATTTCTGACAATTATTCACCCTGCTTCAATGAATTAGTTAATAAGGTAATATTCGTTTCAGTTTGTCAGCATGGGAGGGAGGAAGAATGGAAGGAAGGCTTACATTTACATCACAGTTTACTATCTCAGGACATCCCAAAGCTCTTTACAGTAAATACAGATAGGTTTTAAGAACCATTTTAAAAGAGCAATGGGTGTTAATTCACTTCAGTAGTGTACTCTGCCCATGCTGCGATTGCTTTGATTGTGAGACATTGGATGCAGCCAATTCAGTTAAATTGATTTCAAAGGATCAGAATTCACTTGACACCCTCTGTTGAACAGTCCTACAATAGCTTATGGGTTCACCATCCTCACAGCTCTACCTGAAATAACTGTCCTGGAAATCACCTTCCAAATTACCAGAATCTGATTCGCATTTGGCTCACCATATCTCGACCATCAAATATGGTATCTTCCCTAAAGTCAACAAAACAATTCAGGCTGTTACCATGACTCTTTAGCAGTTAAATGTATAGTTACCAAATTTGATGGTGGCTTTCAAACAGCGATTCTGAATCCCGGAACATTTCACAATAGCTGCATTGTTGGTATCAGTTTCGGTTGACATGGTATAGCATTGGAGACCATTCGGAGTGGGAGCTGAAAGATGAGCACAGGATATTGACTTTCATAAAAGTGTTGATTCAGAGATCAAAAAGTTCCAGATCCATGAATTTTTGAACTCTAATAACAATGATGAACCAATGAATAAGTATTTGCGTTGAATCACACAGCACAGGAAGCCTTTCAGTCCACTGAGACATTTTGAAAGAGTTATCCGATTAATTGCGTTCTGCCTGTTCTATCCCTATAATCTGATGTTTTTTTGTTCTTTTCGATGTTTAACCAGTTTGATTGAGAAATTTACTAGTGAATCTTTCACCCAGTGCATGGAGATCATGAAAACAGACTGTTAAAATAATTCTCATCATCTCCTCTCTGGTTCTTTCCTGGATTATCTAAAAGTTGTTTCCTGTCCACTCAATCAGAATAGCTCAATTTAATCACCCTCGACCTTCTCTGCTCTAAGGTGAGCAAGCCTATTTTCTCCTGTCTCTCCACATTTTCAGTTTAGGTTCCATTACTTTTTATTTATTCATTCATGGGATGTGGCAATCACTGGGAAAGCCAGCATTGTTTGCCCTACCCTAATTGCCCTAGAGAAGGTGGCGATGAGCTGACTTCTTGAACCGCTGCAGCCCGTGTGGTGTAGGTACACACACTGTGCTGTTAGGAAGGGAGCTCCAGGATTTTGACCCAGTGACAGTGAAGGAACAGTGACATATTCCAAGTCAGGATGGTGTATGGCTCAGAGGGTGGTGGTGTTCCCATGCATCTGCTGCCCTTGTCCTTTCAGGCGGTACAGGTCATGGGTTTGGAAGGTGCTGTCTAAGGAGCCTTGGTGAATTCCTGCAGTGTATCTTGTAGATGGTACACACACTGCTGCTACTGTGCATCGGTGGTGGAGGGAGTGAATGTTTGTGGATGGGGTGCCAATCAAGCGGGGCTGCTTTGTCCTGGACGGTGTCGAGCTTCTTGAGTTGTTGTGGGAGCTGCACTCATCCAGGCAAGTGGGGAGTATTCCATCCCACTCCTGACTTGTGCCTTGTAGATGGTGGACAGGCTTTGGGAAGTCAGAAGGTGAGTTACTCACCTCAGGATTCCCAGCCTCTGATCTGTTCTTGTAGCCACAATATTTATATGGCTAGTCCAGTTTCTGGTCAACAGTAACTCCCAGCATGCTGATAGTGGGGGATTCAGTGATTGTAATGCTATTTAATGTTAAGAGGAGGTGGTCATTGCCTGGCACATGTGTGACCTGAACATTATTCACATTGGGATTGGTAGCAATTGATGCTAATCCATGAGAAAAATGCCTTGAAGGCCAATTAATGCACTGCAGTACATGCAAAACAATGGATTAGGAACCAGCTCCAGTATCTTGATTGTGTCTTGGAGCTAAGACCTCACACTATATTTTTATGTACCATGCATCACATATATGTATCAGCATGGCTAATTTATAAAACCTTTGAAACTGGACAAAGTCCTCACAAGGACTGAAGCCTTTGCTGACTATGGCTCACACACTAGGGACTTTCTGGCATTCAAAGCAGCTACAATCTCGTTACCCCTGAAGTGGTGCCAACAACTCTGCTTGCAGAGAGCAAATTGCAAAGGAATTGTACAAAGGGGCACTTTACATTTCTAAGGCACCCTCTGGCTCATGGAGGTGGCCTTTCTGGGAGGACAAAGGACTCTGAAACCTCTGTTAACCTTATTAACCAATGAAATATTAACCATCTCAAGAATCCAGACCCGGAATATACATCCTCTGTCCAAACCCAGGGAAAGAAGTGGGGTGGTTAAGTCAAATTGCCCCTGCCCCCACACCCCCAGCCCACACATACCTACAAGCTGCTAGAACCTGTATAATATTGCCTTGTGCGCTGAACAAAGCCATTTTCCATCAACACGACAGCAGCAGAAACAGAGCTCTGGGCGGGTTTACATCTACACTATTCCTGTCAGAACGACAGAACTTCTGTACTAGTGCCTATTAAAAGACAGATGCATCTCTACGTGCTGGTTCCATTGTGGATGTCAGCACTACTGGAAGCAGTGAATTACACAGCATCAGGTCCAGCAGACTGAGCTCTCTGAAGGAAAACACCTGGACTCACCTGAAACAATAATTCTTATTCTGTCTGTGGTCTTTAGCCTGGACCTTTTTTGTCCCTTATGCCCCTTGTATTGTGTGAATGTACTGGAGCAACGTAGTGACACCCACTCCCCATGTTTTCATTTTCAGTGTGTGTAGAATAAACTAACCCCCTGCTCTTACCCTATCTAGAGTTTGCTGTGGGGTTATTAGTTGATGATTGGATCACTCCAAAACTGAGGGTTTGGGGGAAATCAAATAGAGAGGGAAATCAAAGGACACCTTTCTGTTTACGGACAGGTGGTGAGGGGAGAGATCAGGACTGTTTAAAATTAAATCCCCTCCTGTCCGTACCAATTGGAGCAGATGTTACCCAGATGTGGAGACTGCACACCTCTAAGGGAAAGCTATCTGTCACACTCCAGAATGGAAATCTGCCTCAAAAGTTCTCACTAAACGACAATAAACTGACTGTCGGAAAGATGCTGCAAAGGAGCTGATGTGTTTAAGAGGAATTGGGCACTGATTTTGCTGTGAGGCTGAGACTGGAAAATTTCTCTCCTAACTGCATGGTCTTCAGTGCCGCACATGTGGCCTTGGCATCAAAATGGCATCCCTGCTGTATGAGGGGTGTGGCAGTGGCTGTGTAGAGCATGAACCTGCTCTCCAGTCTCAGGGTGATGGCAGTAATGTTCCGGTAATGCCACTCCGGCAATGCCCTGTGTGTTACCTGCCGGCTGGCCTGTCCAGGTTGCTGAACATGATTGCACACCAACTGCACATTCAGAAAGTCAAGTCAAGTCAACCTTTGTGGTTGTGCTACATCTCAGCATTTAAATACAACAGCCCCAACTCTATGTGTAGGCAGTTCACAGAATCACAGAATCTCACAGTGCAGAAGAGGCCCTAAGGCCCATTGAATCTGCACTGACATGTAAGAAACACCTGACCTACCCACCTAATCCCATTTCCCAGCACTTGGCCCATAGCCTTGAATGTTATGACGATGCCAAGTGCTCATCCAGGTACTTTTTAAAGGATGTGAGTCAACCCGCCTCCACCACCCTCCCAGGCAGCGCATTCCAGACTGTCACCACCCTTTGGGTAAAAAAGTTTTTCCTCACATCCCCCCTAAACCTCCTGCCCCTCACCTTGAACACTTGCTGGCACCCTGCACCATAAGGACCTATGAAATAGGAACCTGGATAAACTGCGTAGCCCTTCGAGTCTCCTCTGTCATTGAATACGATCGTGGCTGATCAGCTCTTCCAACTCCTCAACTTCCTCTGCCGTTTCCCATATCCCTTGATTCCCTGAGAGATCCAAAAATCTGCTGATCTCAGCCTTAAATATAGTCAATGATTTATAATGAAACTCATGCCAAACCTGCAATTCTGGCAAAGTTCTGTGCACATCCTGCCTGCTTCTTTCTAGTCAGAGAGAAGACAATGCACTTCTACTTCTTGGTACAATGAGTGTCATTCACCACACCCCACCCCTTCCCCACCTGTGTTTGGATGGTGAAATGTAACCACAGTAGTGATGTAACTCTGCCTTGCTGCAAGTTGACTGCAGGCTGGTATTTCTGATGAGTTCAGCAAAGCCTCTCACTGAGACAACACTGACAAAGCACTCTGCTGTCCTTAAACGTGAAACATGGTGTCAGAATGTGGTGATAAAACAGATTGGTGAATCCTGCGAATGCTGCAGGGAAGGCACTGAGAACCCAGGCACAAGGAAAGGTTTCAATCCTCAAAAAGACTTCTGGGTTTTGAAATGTAAAGCAAACACAGCTGGAGAGGGACTGCTACAAAGTGTATCCCACCGACAAACAAAGAAAGCAGATGGCAGAGATTTTGAAAGCCTTGAACGAATGCTTTGAACCCGGAGAGAATGTTACATATAAAATGCGATAACTTCAACAATAGAACACGAGAAACCATTGAACAGTACGCGACAGTTGTAATGTAGCTTGCAGAGTCAAGTTAATTTTGACAGCTAAAAGATTACTTGATTAAGGATAGATTGGTCTTAGGCATGAGAGAACCCCCCTGAGTCCGACTGAAAGATGAGACACTAAAGAAAGTGATAGATGTGCGTCAAAATACGGAAGTTGTGAAACGCCGTCTAGAGCATAGAGCAGACCAGGAGAGAGACATTCTGCTGAGAGACAGTCCAAATCTAAAGAGCTGAGCAATAGCAGACAAAGGGCAGGATGCAAATACTGCGGAGGACAACGTACAAAGGAAAATAAGGATTATCCAGCGTGGGGGAAGCAGTGTTTCAACTGCTAGGAGCAGACTCATGTTGCACACAAGTGTTTGGCGAGGAAAAAAGCAAAACAAGCCTCTACAGATGGCCAGTGGAGAGATATCAGCAGAAGAGTCTGATGAAGAACTATACGCGATACATCAGGTTGGTTCCATCAAGTCTACAGGCGATAAATGGTTTGCAACTGTTACAGTGATGCCCACAGAAGGAGAGTAACAAGCCAATATGAAGTGTCAGTCACTGGTGCATCATGCAACATAATGACCTTCACAGACCCGTGTGAAGCGGCTCAACATTATGATACGAAAAGTAAACCCTCGAAAGTAATGTCAAGGCTTTATGATGGCATGATACTCACACTGAGAGGATAAATTAATCTGAGAGTCCAACTCAATAGCAAGAAGGAAGAACTAGAGTTCCAGATCATAGATGGGACACAAAAGCCACTTATCTCAGTTGAAGCAAGTCTAAAGCTTGGAGAGGTAACCCTGAACGTGCCAGCAGAGATTCACAACCTGTCATAGCACACAAAACCATTGACTGCCAAACAGGTCCTAGAGGGGAACAAAGGTGTGTTTACAGGGTTGGCAAGTCTACCAGGAGAGTATCATCTAGAAGTAGAGGAGAGTGTAAGACCAATTCAGCATCTGCCAAGAAGGGTTCCAGCTGCCCTCAAATCAACCCTAAAAAACAAAATAGAAGAGCTGGAAGAGAAGGGAGTAATCAGTAAAGTGGAAACTCCTACCGACTGAATTAGCAGCATGGTATCCGTGAAACAACCTGGAAAGTGACAACTCCTACCGACTGGATTAGTAGCGTGGTATCAGTGAAACAGCCTGGAAAGTGACAACTCCTACCGACTGGATTAGCAGCATGGTATCCGTGAAACAGCCTGGAAAGTGACAACTCCTAACGACTGGATTAGCAGCGTGGTATCCGTGAAACAACCTGGAAAGTGACAACTCCTACCGACTGGATTAGCAGCGTGGTATCCGTGAAACAGCCTGGAAAGTGACAACTCCTAACGACTGGATTAGCAGCGTGGTATCCGTGAAACAACCTGGAAAGTGACAACTCCTACCGACTGGATTAGCAGCGTGGTATCAGAGAAACAACCTGGAAAGTGACAACTCCTACCGACTGGATTAGCAGCATGGTATCCGTGAAACAACCTGGAAAGTGACAACTCCTACCGACTGGATTAGCAGCGTGGTATCCGTGAAACAGCCTGGAAAGTGACAACTCCTACCGACTGGGTTAGCAGCATGGTATCCGTGAAACAGCCTGGAAAGCAGTCAGTATGCATAGAGCCAAAGGATCTCAGTAAAGAGATCTCCCTACCCCATGCCAACCACCAAAGGAATTTTGCCGCTACTTGCCAAGGTAAAGATCTTCACTACCCTGGATGCGAAGGATGGTGACTGGCAAGTGCCGCTGGATGAAATCAGCAGCTTTCTAACCACATCCTGGACACCGTTCGGGAGATACAGATGGTTGTACATGCCGTTTGGCATTTCCACAGCTCCAGAACAGCATCAGCACAAGCAGCATGAGATAGTCAGTGACCTTCCTGGAGAGGAAGCCATAGTGGATGATCTACTAGTCTATGGATGTGGAGAAGCCACAGCAGACCATGAGCAGAATTTAATGCGACTGCTCGAGAGATCTCACCAGATGAACAAGAAAAGAATGCAACTGAAGATGCCTGAAGTCAAGTACATAGGTCATGGGAGGTTAGGGGAGACTGTGGCATAGTGATATTGTCATTGGAATATCCCAGGGGCTCAAGGTGATGCTTTGGGGACCCAGGTTCGAATCCCACCCTGGCAGATGATGAAATTTCAATTCAATAAAAAAAATCTGGAGTTAAAAGTCCCATGATGACCATGAAACCAGTGTTGATTGTCATAAAAAAACACCCTGGTGTCACCTACAGAACCAAAGCAACATGGTTGACTGTAAAATGGCCTAGCAAGGCATGCATTTCTCAAGGGAAATTAGGGAGGGGCAATAAATGCTGACAGGAAAAGGTCTTTACTTGGATACTGACAAGATGAGAGCTGTTGCAGCGACCAACAGATGTGAAAGCAATGCAACGATTTGTGGACTATTCAGCAAACTATTTGCCTGCTTGTCAGCAGTTTCATCAGTTCCTGTTTGGGAGAGTGAGCTCCAACCACAAGCCCCTTCAACGCATTTTTAGCAAACCGCTACATCTGCTCCAACGTTTCTGCAAAGAACATTACTTTGTTTACAAAGATATCATATGGATGTGACATACAAGCAAGGGAAACAGGCACACATCACAGACATGCTGTTCTGAGCAGCGCTCCCCATGAAGAAAGTTGATGAGATGACAATAGACTGCCAAATCTTCCAGATTCAACGTGAAGCAGCAGTAAGATGTGATCTGGAAGTCATCGACCCAGCAGAGACATTGAATCTGACAGACAAGCGCCTTGCTCAGACCAAGCAAGCTATCCAACAGGATGCAGCTCTCCAAGTTCTACAAGGAGTGGTGATGAAAGGATAGCCTGAGAGCATCAAGGACATACAGGTGGTCACAAGAGTCCATTGGACATACCAAGATGAACTGGTAGTCCAAGATGGCATCTTGTACAAAGGAAATAGATTTATCATCCCAAAGGAGATGAGAGGAGAAATTGGAAGCGTATCCATGCAAGCCATCAAGGATTTGAATCGACTCTGAGAAAGGCAAGAGAAGTGCTGCACTGGCCAAACATGAGCACGGAAATTACAGACCACATTGGTCAGTGTGGTGCACGTGGCGAGTACTAAGCTAGAGAGCCATTGATTACACGTGACATCCCAGGCAGACTATTGATGAAGCTGAGACTAAACCTTTTCACTGTGACAGGAACTGATTATCTTGACACTGTCGACTACCACTCTGACCAGCTGACTTCAATAACAACGGGAGACACAGTGGAATGCCCACCTCAGTCATTATGGCTTACCAGACATTGTGCTGAGTGACAATGGCCCTCAGTTCACAAGTGAAGAATTCAGCTGTTAGGGGGAAATTAAAAATGCTAAAAGAGAATACAGTAATTTACTGAAAAACCCATAAAATCTCCAGGCAAACAAGGCTGCTAAACATATTAAGAGTTGAAGATTACTAGATGAACATTGCAGAACCTTGAGAGCCTGACTGGGGACACAAGCAGGATGTAAATTAGATCAAGTGTACTCCCACCTCACATAGGAAAGGGGCAGATGGTTTCAGCTTAGATATGGGAGGACATACAATAGACAAAGAGCGGGCTTTGATGAAACACAAACAGTCTGGAGTTGTGAGAACCAAGGTCTTTGCGAACACGTTTTAATTTTGATTGGATAATATAATTATGTATACACCCTTTAGAATAATTGGTTAGCAAAATCACATGTTTATGTACTCAATGGGATAGAGTTAGCATGGGACCGGTGTGTCAGTTACTGATTGGATGTATTCAAATGTACTCAAATCTGTTATGATAAGAAAATGTACTAAAGTACTGAAATGTAATCAATCGGGGAGCTGGTTCTTCATTCTTTAGAAAGATTGCAGCTCCCTTGCATATGCTTGAATAAAACCGGTTAAAGGAAGTCTGAGTAAAGGAAGTGGTCGCTGTGTGTTTGGGGATTGTAACTTCTCCTCTCCTCCTGGCCTATGTGGTAGTTGCAGAATTGGAGGGAGTACCCTCTTCAAAGCCGATTCACAAAGGATTGGGAAATTCAGCACTACATCTCGTCTCTGCACTATCCCCAGTCAAACGGAAAGACTGAGGTGGCAGTGAAAACTGCCCAAGGATTCATCAAGAAATGGAGCAAACCTAGCACAGGCAATCCTCGCAGGCAAGCAAGGCAATCCTCGAGTGGAGAAACACATCGACTGAAAGCATGGGAAGTAGTCCTGTCCAAAGGATAATATCATGCCACACACAAACTACTCTTCCAATAGTTAAAAAAGCCACTGAAGCCAGAAGTAGTAACAGGGTTGAGTGAAAAGATCGAATTGAAATGACAGAAAGCCAAATCTTAGTTTGCTAAGATGGCCAATCACTGCCAGAGCTGGGTATTGGAGAGCCAGTCAGGGTGCAAACCTTCAACGCCCTCAACAGGACTCAGCCACGTGGAAACTTCGGACATGCATAAAGAAATTGTCACATTGATCAAACGCGGTGGAAGTGGGTGACCAAGTATATCGACACAGCTGCAGGCACAACTGAGAAGCCGTTCCTTCACAGCAAACAGGCGATCAGGGAGAAGGAAGCTCACCTACTGTACTGAGTACAGAACTGACATCAATCCTGGAGGTCCACCTGTCCTCAACAACCACAATGGAACAGCAATAGTCAGCAAGCCAACAAGTGCCCATGGGAACGACAATCACCGGACAAGGAACATCGCCCAGATGGACAGCCAATGTCAATGCGCTGCGTTCTATTAAGGGAGCTGCATGGTTTAAAGACTACGGCGGGGATTTCCCAGCCCTGTGGCGTTCTGGTGGGACCGGTGGTGTGGAAAATACCGCCCTATGTGTGCTATGCATGTGCAGCGATTGACTAATAGGACAAACAGTTGTTAATACATGAGGACAGTGGGTGGATAGAGGGTAACTTGGCTAACTCTCAGTCACACAGCATTGTGCATGCAAATATGTCTTTTCTATGATAGTAAAAAGAGGATGTTTGCACCTGTTGTTGTATATGAAAAAGGGGATGTTTGAGTGGTGAAATGCAAACAATCAGATGTCACAACTGCCTTGCTGTAGCCGTGTAACTCTGCCGTGAGGCCGCCATTTCTGATCAGTTCAATAAAGCCTCAGAGACAAGGCATTGATGGAAGCTCTGCTGTCCTTAAACATGAAACAGGTGGCAAGCTGCGAGATGTTGCAGATGCTGCTTGCTTTAGCCAGGAAGGATCCCAACATGAAGATATCCATGGTCACTGTTACAGCCATCCTTGCTGTGCCCAGTATTGCTGTGCAGTCAGTGTTACTGATGTCCCAACTGCCTACTCTGTATAATTCCTAACCTCCTTGTCAACAGTCTCACCCAAATGGTATCCAGCCAGTGTAAGATGCTGCAAGTATACTCGCACAGCACAAAAGCCATATGGTAGCAAAACAGCACCCATATTACCGAAGGTATGTGTGCTACAACATCATCGGGTTTTCAGAGAGAATGAAAAGCAGAATGGTGTTCTAGGAATATTTCAAATATCTACTACAGATGACACGAAGGTTGGCCGGGTGGTTAACAGTGAGGTTGAGTGTCTTGGGCTACAGGAAGATATAGACGGGATGGTCAAATGGGCAGATAAGTGGCAGATGGAATTTAACCCTGAAAAGTGTGAGGTGATACACTTTGGAAGGAGTAATTTGACAAGGAAGTATTCAATGAACGGCATGGCACTAGGAAGTTCTGAGGAACAAAGGGACCTTGGCGTGTGTGTCCATAGATCTCTGAAGGCAGAGGGGCATGTTAGTGGGGTGGTGAAAAAGGCATATGGGACTCTTGCCTTTATCAATTGAGGCATAGATTACAAAAGTAGGGAGGTCATGTTGGAGTTGTATAGAACCTTGGTGAGGCCACAGCTGGAGTACTGTGTGCAGTTCTGGTCGCCACATTATAGGAAGGATGTGATTGCACTGGAGGGGGTGCAGAGGAGATTCACCAGGATGTTGCCTGGGATGAAACATTTAAGTTATGAAGAGAGGTTGGATAGACTTGGGTTGTTTATGTTGGAGCAGAGAAGACTGAGGGGCGACCTGATCGAGGTGTACAAGAATATGAGGGGCATGGACAGGGTGGATAGGGAGCAGCTGTCCCCCTTAGTTGAAGGGTCAGTCACAAGGGGGCATAAGTTCAAGGTGAGGGGCAGGGGGTTTAGGGGGGATGTGAGGAAAAACTTTTTTACCCAGAGGGTGGTGACAGTCTGGAATGCGCTGCCTGGGAGGGTGGTGGAGGCGGGTTAGCCTCACATCCTTTAAAAAGTACCTGGATGAGCACTTGGCACCTCATAACATTCAAGGCTATGGGCCAAGTGCTGGTAAATGGGATTAGGGAGGTAGGTCAGGTGTTTCTCACGTGTCGGTGCAGACTCGATGGTCTGAAGGGCCTCTTCTGCACTGTGTGATTTTGTAATCTACAGGAAATACCACAAAGGAAATTGCTGCAAAACACTTGAGAGCTTGAATTGGTGGAGTGTGTGCCTCATCTTACCCACAAAATGCTGGTCGTTACAGCGATCGGAACTGCAACATTTAATTTCAACAGAAGTAAAACCATAGTTGAGGGACACGTTTTCATTGCAAGTTCCGCAGTCTAGAACATAGCTTTTCACAGTTGTAGCTGAAAATAAAGAGAGTGTATTTCATCTTTCAATATTGTAGGCACATTTTACACATGATACACTTAGATATCAAGCATATGTTCACTCATTCAGCTTTCCATCCACTTATCCATCCATTTGTTTATGTATCTATGTATTCACTCATTTACTCCACAATTCATCAAATTATTTCACCAAATTATATATTTATGCTTCCATCCACAATTTCTATATGTATGTGGCAACCTATGTACTGATGTATCCATCCATCCATTTATTTCTAGATCCATCCATACATTTATTGATACATTTACAATTTATTTAATTCTCCATCCATTTAATGATCCATCTTTCCATTTATTTAATTAGTCATCCATCTACTGATTTATCCAACTATCCATGAAGTTATTCATTCAACAATTTATTCATCCAACCTGTAAGAACCTGTTATTAAAAATCTTCATAAAAACACCTCATGTAATCCAACAGTCTATTAACATTATAGAAATAGCTATCTCTCTCTCTCTCCTCTCTCTCTCTCTCTCTCACTCTTTCTCTTATGAAGAAAGCTTACTGGGTTGACAAACTCAAGAGAGTACAGGCCGTTATCTCTGCGAAGAACACATCTCCAGCACAGGCGCTGAAACCAGACATTCACATTCCATCCAAAACAATCATCTCCAACAAGAGAGAATCCAACCATCGCCCCTTGATGTTCAATGGCATTACCATCACTGAATCCCCCACTATCAACATCCTGGGGGTTACCATTGACCAGGAACTGAACTGGACTAGCCGTATAAATACTGTGGCTACAAGAGCAGGTCAGAGGCTGGGAATCCTGCGATGAGTAACTCACCTCCTGACTCCCCAAAGCCTGTCCACCATTTACAAGGCACAAGTCAGGAGTGTGATGGAATACTCCCCACTTGCCTGGATGAGTGCAGCTCCCACAACTACTCAAGAAGCTCGACACCACCCAGGACAGAATACGCAAATGGGCGTATTAGTGAGAGGCAGCATGGTTTTGTGAAGGGGAGGTGGTGTCTCACTAACTTGATCGAGTTTTTCGAGGAAGTGACAAAGATGATTGACGATGGAAGGGCAGTGGATGTTATCTACATGGATTTCAGTAAGGCCTTTGACAAGGTCCCTCATGGCAGACTGGTACAGAAGGTAAAGTCGCATGGGATCAGAGGTGAACTGGCAAGATGGATACAGAATTGGCTTGGTCATAGAAGACAGAGGGTAGCAGTGGAAGGGTGATTTTCTGAATGGAGAGCTGTGACTAGTGGAGTTCCGCAGGGATCAGTGCTGGGACCTTTGCTGTTTGTGGTATACATAAATGATTTGGAGGAAAATGTAACTGGGCTAATTAGTAAGTTTGCAGACGACACTAAGGTTGGAGGAGTTGCAGATAGTGAAGAGGTTTGTCAAAGGATACAACGGGATATAGATCGGTTGGAGACTTGGGCAGAGAAATGGCAGATGGAGTTTAATCCGGACAAATGCGAGGTAATGCATTTTGGAAGGTCTAGTACAGGTAGGAATTATACAGTAAATGGCAGAACCCTTAAGTGCATTGACGGGCAGAGGGATCTGGGTGTACAGGTCCACAGGTCACTGAAAGTGGCAACGCAGGTGGATAAGGTAGTCAGGAAGGCATATGGCATGCTTGCCTTCATCGGCACCACCTCCTCTGGCAGCGAATTCCAGACACTCACTACCCTCTGCGTAAAAAACTTGCCCCGCACATCTCCTTTATAGTTTTCTCCTCTCACCTTAAATCTATGTCCACTAGTAATTGACTCTTCCACCCTGGGAAAAAGCTTCTGACTATCTACTCTGTCCATGTCAATCATCATTTTGTAAACTTCTATCAAGTCGCCCCTAAATCTCCGTCACTCTAGTGAGAACAATTCGAGTTTCTCCAACCTCTCCTCATAGCTAATAACCTCCAGACCAGGCAGCATCCTGGTAAACCTCCTCTGCACCCTCTCCAACACCTCCATATCCTTCTGGTAATGTGGTGACCAGAATTGCACGCAATATTCCAAGTGTGGCCTAACCAAGGTTCTATACAGCTGCAGCATGACCTCCCAGCTTTTATACTTAATACCCCTGCCAATGAAGGCAAGCATGCCATATGCCTTCCTGACTACCTTATCCACCTGCGTTGCCACTTTCAGTGACCTGTGGACCTGTACACCCAGATCCCTCTGCCCGTCGATGCACTTAAGGGTTCTGCCATTTACTGTATAATTCCTGCCTGTATTAGACCTTCCAAAATGCATTACCTCGCATTTGTCCGGATTAAACTCCATCTGCCATTTCTGCAGTTACCTGGCTCGGGGTCACTAGAGAGCAGGTAAGGTGGTGGCGGAGATGGGGGAAGCATGGGTACATGTTGAGGTCTGAATGGTAAGCTTGCAATGCTGCAGACACATGTCTGAAGTGAAACATGCCTGCACAAGGCCCTAATGAGCTTCAATGGCAGGCAAGCCATGGCTTCAGTCACCATGGACATTTCAGAATGATCCTCCTCCAAGGTGCAGGCCCAGCCTTTTCCAGCTTCCTCTAGAGCCAGCACCAGTCATCACTTTAACACCATGAGGGCAGGCACAACAGACCAGGGCCATTCAGGAGACCCTGACTGAGTCATATTGAAAAACTTTCAACGCTGTGGAGCTTCCGCTTGAACAAGCCAATGGATTGCTCGATTGTCACCCTGGTGGTGACATGACTCCTGTTGGACTTCCCCTGTGCCTCCGCTGTAGGGACCCTTACTGGCATCATCAGCCAGGCCTTCACTGGGTGTCCTTTGACCCCAGAAGACAACCACTGAGGCTGTCTGACAGAGAAAAGACCTGCAAAACTGGAGACGGCCAAAGCTTGAACGAGTTATGGCAGCTCGGATCATCATCTTCATCCATTGTAGTGGTCACATAACAGCTACACATTAAAGGAGTGGAGGTGTTTACAATTTACAAAGACATTTGACTGATCTGAAGATATCTTCATGTTGACCTGAGCACATTCAATGACCTGAACCTGTGGAAATTCTGCGAGGGGAACATAGACAACTGGCCTCAGGGTTTGATTACCTCATGCACCTGAAAGCCAGTGTAGTTGGAGAGAGTCACAAACAAGACATCGATGACCTGGCTGACAGCTTTGGGCTGCGGACTGGACGGCCCGACTGAAGTGACCAGCAGATCACTCCATGATACAAAGAAATGTGAGCGGCTGATCACCTTGACAATCGTGGCTCCTCTAGAGGGAAGGGTCTCCTTGCATGTCAACAATGACCTTTCACTCGTGCCTGAGCTTTCAGAGGCACCATTGTTCCCAGGGGATGAGGGAGGTGACCCTTGGCTTATAGATCCTGTGCTGGGGATATTGCATCCTTTGAGGTGCAGCCTTGACTCTGTTCTATGCAGCTGCCCGTGACTAACAGGAGGCAATGACTGATGGGAGTTTCTGCTCCTGTCACTGCGGCTGCTGGGCTGAAGGACGCTGCACCTCTTCCTCAGAGGTGCAACATACTGAGGAATGTGTAGACGCCACGTTACAGGGCAGTCTCACAGCTGATCATGCCAGGCTGCCCTCCGTGCAATTGAAGACATTTGATGGAAGTTGCATAAAGTTGTTGTTCCCAGTGAACTCAGTAGCATTGGACTGAAAGACCTGTTCCTGTCTACACTGGACTTCCACTGTAGCTAACGTCTGTTCAGTTTCACTTCCTGGTGAGCTCTGCACTTCCCTTCTCTGAGCTGGGGAGTAGCAGGCACAGCGTGGATCCCATGCGCGTCAGAAAAGGATGATTCCATGTATAAAAAGGATCTCAATTGCCTTTTTAATCACCTCAATTGCTTCCCTGCCAAGCCCATGGGTGTTCCCTGCTGGACTGGGTCCCTACTCTTGGGAAAAGTGGAAGAGGGTAGCATGATGCCAGCATTCACGACACAATGCCAATTTCCCCACCGGAGACGTGCCAAAGTCTGCATTGCACACAGCTAGCCACATTCTGAAGCATCAGTTCAAAATTCCACCTTTTGTATCTACAATCACTGCCAAGGGGCTAAAACCCAAGAAAGAATGAAGACTTATCTGGATTCAACCAAAACAATAAGAAAAATAAAGGCGACAATTTTCATTTAGTTACCGGTATTGACTGTGGTTAAAGTTGACATACAGCTGTTAATCCCACTTTGACAAGTGACTGACTTTTGCTGACATTGTTGATTAATTCCCGTACAGGAGTAACAGGTCCGAGATCGCACTGCAAAAAAAGAGAGACAAACACCTTCAGCCACTTAGATAAAAGCAAAAAACTGCGCATGCTGGAAATCCAAAACAAAAATAAAACTAAAAATACCTGGAAAAACTCAGCAGGAAGCCCAACGCAAACTGGAGGAACAGCACCTCATCTTCCGACTAGGCACTTTACAGCCTTCTGGACTGAATATTGAGTTCAACAACTTCAGATCATGAACTCTCTCCTCCATCCACACCCCCTTTCCGATCTTTTTTTTCCAATAATTTAAATAGATTTTTCTTTTCCCACCTATTTCCATTATTTTTAAATGTATTTCCATCCATTGTTTTCTCTCTACCTTTTAGCCTATTTCGATCCCTTCCCCCCACCCCACCCACACTAGAGCTGTCTGTACCTTGCTCATCCTGCTTTCTACCCTTAATCAGCACATTCCTTTAGATAATATCACCACCTTCAACATCTGTGACATCTTTTGGTTATCTCCACCTATCACTGGCCCTCTATCCAGCTCTACCTGTTCCACCCCCCTTAAACCAGCTTATAGTTCACCTCTCTTCTATTTTTCCTTAGTTCTGTTGAAGGGTCATTTGGACTCGAAACGTTAACTGTGTTCCTCTCCGCAGATGCTATCAGACCTGCTGAGTTTTTCCAGGTATTTTTATTTTTATTTTACATTCAGCCACTTTCTGAGTTTCAATCTAAGGCGCTTGTTTCTTCAGTGATTTAACCCCAAATGTGCCTTTGGGTCGGTTCTATCTTTTTTATCATAATGTCTTGAACTTATATATTACAGAGAAAGAACAAAGGACACAGGAACAGGCCCTTCGGCCCTCCAAGCCTGCGCCCATCATATTGCCCGTCAACTAAAACATTTTGCACTTCTGGGGTCCGTATCCCTCTATTCCCATCCTATTCATGTATTTGTCAAGCTGCCTCTTAAACACCACGATCGTTCCTGCTTCCATCACCTCCTCTGGCAGCGAATTCCAGACACTCACTACCCTCTGTGTAAATAACTTGCCCCCCACATCTCCTCTATAGTTTTCTCCTCTCATCTTAAATCTATGTCCCCTAGTAATTGACTCTTCCACCCTGGGAAAAAGCTTCTGACTATCTACTCTGTCCATGCCACTCATCATTTTGTAAACTTCTATCAAGTCACCCCTCAATCTCCGTCGCTCTAGTGAGAACAATCCGAGTTTCTCCAACCTCTCCTCATAGCTAATAACCTCCAGACCAGGCAGCATCCTGGTAAACCTCCTCTGCACCCTCTCCAACGCCTCCATATCCTTCTGGTAATGTGGTGACCAGAATTGCACGCAATATTCCAAGTGTGGCCTAACCAAGGTTCTGTACAGCTGCAGCATGACTTCCCAGCTTTTATACTCAATACCCCTGCCAATGAAGGCAAGCATGCCATATGCCTTCCTGACTACATTATCCACCTGTGTTGCCACTTTCAGTGACCTGTGAACCTGTACACCCAGATCCCTCTGCCCGTCAATGCACTTAAGGGTTCTGCCATTTACTGTATAAATCCTGCCTATATCAGACCTTCCAAAATGCATTACCTCGCATTTGTCCGGATTAAACTCCATCTGCCATTTCTCCGCCCAAGTCTCCAACCGATCTATATCCCATTGTATCCTTTGACAATCCTCTTCACTATCTGCAACTCCTCCAACCTTAGTGTCGTCTGCAAACTTACTAATTAGCCCAGTTACATTTTCCTCCAAATCATTTATGTATACCACAAACAGCAAAGGTCCCAGCACTGATCCCTGCGGAACTCCACTAGTCACAGCTCTCCATTCAGAAAAGCACCCTTTCACTGCTACCCTCTGTCTTCTATGACCAAGCCAATTCTGTATCCATCTTGCCAGCTCACCTCTGATCCCGTGCGACTTTACCTTCTGTACCAGTCTGCCATGAGGGACCTTGTCAAAGGCCTTACTGAAATCCATGTAGATAACATCCACTGCCCTTCCATCCTCGATCATCTTTGTCACTTCCTCAAAAAGACACATAGCAGTTGACAACAACTTCACTATGTCCTTCATTAATGCAATTATTGAGGGGAGTTTGATAGTATGCCTGACATAACAGTGGATTGTTTTGTACAATAACGTTCTAGCTGCTGACTGAATCCCAATTCAACTTCAAAATGCCTAAAGATAACATTCTACTGGAGTGGATTTATTTTAAGGAGTTAAATGCTGAACAGCAAGTGAACAAGCCAAAGACAGGAGAGGCACAATGCATATTGTTGCAAAGCATGTGTGGCACCAGGACAGGTAACTCACTCTCCCTGGCCCATACTGGTGCCTGTGATCTACAGGAGATTTAAAAAGAACAGAGATAGAACAGGAGCAAGCGTTCTCAATTGGGGAAAGACCAATTTTACCAAGATGTGGTTGGATTTAGCAGAAGTGGATTGGGCATGGAAGCCAAATCGGACCAGTGAGAGTTAGTGAGGGTTCAGAACAAATATATTCTCACAAAGGAAAAGGGTAGGATTCTCAAATCAAGAGTCCCCTTGGATGTCAAGGAGCATACAGGAGAGGATAAAACCAGAAAGGGAAGTTTGCAATCCTGGGATTCTGGCAAGTGTCCTTCCAGCAGCAGTCAGGGTCTCCTCCATGGCCCTGCTGGGTTCAAGGGCTGTTGGGCCATAGGAGCTTACAGGATAGGGGAAGGTTAAACAGGGAAGCTTCATATCAAATACCATACAGGATAGGGGAGGTTAAAAAGGGAAGCTTTATATCAAATACCAATGGGTCTTGACTACATAAAGCTGATAGCAATGTCGAAAGTATAGGAGTGAAATTTTAAGAAATTAGATTGGGGAAGGAAAATGAGAATATGAGAGAATATTGGCGGGTAAAAGCAAGGATAACCAAAAGATGTTTGCGAAATGCTTGTAAAGCAATGGAGTAACGATGGAAAGAGTAGGAGCCATCATGTGGGTTTGGTTGTTAAGGAACACCCTGCATCTGTCTTCATAAAAGGGAGGGTTGGTTCAAGCGTTGTACTTTAGAAGGAGGACTCATTAATATAACACAGTGAGGAAGGAAGGAAGGAGCAGTGAAGTGATTTGGCATCTTTGGAAGTAAATACATTCCCAGACTCCTAAAGGAAGCAAGGGAGGAAAACAATATCCAAGGGTTACATTCACTATATGGACTAGCCATATAAATACTGTGGCTACAAGAGCGGGTCAGAGGATAGGAATCCTGTGACAAGTAACTCACCTCCTGACTCCCCAAAGCCTGTCCACCATCTACAAGGCACAAGTCAGGAGTGTGATGGAATACTCCCCACTTACCTGGATGAGTGCAGCCCCCACAACACTCAAGAAGCTCGACACTATCCAGGACACAGCAGCCCCACTTGATTGGCACCCCATCCACAAACATTCACTCCCTCCACCACCGACGCACAGTAGCAGCAGTGTGTGTACCATCTACAAGATGCACTGCAGGAATTCACCAAGGCTCCTTCGACAGCATCTTCCAAACCCACGACCGCTACCATCTAGAAGGACAAGGGCAGATACATGGGGAACACCACCACCTGGAAGTTCCCCTCCAAGCCTCTCACTGGGTCAAAATCCTGGAACTCCCTCCCTAACAGCACTGTGGGTGTACCTACACCACAGGGACTGGAGCGGTTCAACTCTTTCAAGTTATCAACAGTCACAGATTGCAACTCTTTTGAGTACAATCACAGTTCTTGGTTTCCGGGAGTGGGACATGAACCCACAACCCTCTGATTCAAAGGCGAGGGTGCTATGAACTGAGCCACAGCTGACACCTCTTCTTCTGAGGATTGAACTCTGGACCTTCAGATTATGAGACTGACACGCTGCCTACTGCGCTAAGAAGGCACACCTGCAGCGGTTCAAGAAGGCAGCTCACCACCACCTTCTCAAGGGGCAATTAGGGATGGGCAATAAATGCTGGGCCCGGCCAGCGACGCCCACACCCAGTGAATGAATATACAAAAAAATTCAGAGTCTCTGTCTTTATGTTTCCCAATCTCCTCAGGCTACAGGCATCATTCAGGAGGACTGGAGAAATGCTATCATTGTACAGTTGTTTGAAAAGAGACAAAAGGATCGCCTGACGAACTCTAGGCCAGTCAGCCCAACCTCAGTGTTGGAAAAATGATTGGAAGCACTTCTGAGAGACAGTAGAAATGGTCACTCAGAAAGGCGTGGATTATTCATGAACTGTCAACCGGGATCTGTTAGGGGAAGATTGACCTGAGTGAATTTTTTTGGAATACGATAACAAGCAGATTGATGAGGCTGACATGTTTGACGTGGCTTTTCGAAAGGTTTTTGACAAAGTTCAACATGGGAGGCTGATCAGAAAATTAAAACCTCCTGGAATGCAAGGGAAAGTGGCACATTAATCCACAATTGTCTCAGTCACAGGAAGCAAAGGGTAATGACTGACAGATGTTTTTGTGATTGGAAGGCTGTTTACAGTGGGATTCTGCAGCTCTTAGTACTGTGTCCCTAGATCTTTGTTATATAAACCACAGATATCGTCTTAAAGGTAGGGGGGCCTGATTAAGAAGTTTGCAGATGATATGAAAGTTGGCCATGTGGTTGTTAGTGAGGAAGGATTGCAGGAAGATATCAACGGACTGGATCCCACAGGCCGGGCTCATTTCTTTGGAACACAGGAGGCTGAGGGGGGGAATTAACTGTGGTGTATAAAATTATGAGGGGTACAGGCCAAGGAGAACAGGAAAGACTCATTTCCATTAGCGGGGAGGCCAGGACCCAGGGCACAGAGAATTAGCAGAAGGATAAGAAAGGAGTTGAGGAGAAATTCTTTCACCCAGAGAGTGAGAAGTGTCTGGAATTCACTGTCTGAAGAGGCTGATAGAGTCAGAAACGTTTGTCACATTTAAAAAGCCTTCAGATGTGCACTTAAAGTGCTGAAAACCTCGAGGCAATGGAACAAAATGAAAAGTGGGATTAAAACCCCTGTCCTTACTGGTGACCTGGAGGAATATTCAACAAGAAAGTTATTGAATGGTAATTAAAACCCAACAGGATAATGAACTGATTCAGAGAAGGCAAACTGCCCTCAATCTCGCTCTGGGCTACACGACAGAGCCTTTCATATCTGCAGTAGTGGCAGCGCCACATAACTTCACCAGAACCAGTTTAAAAGAAAAGTCTCACCTTCAACAAGACAAGTGCAGACGATGGCAATACCGAGAAACAGCTTCATTGTGTGCCTTCACGTGATGCAGCCCTGGCACAAAACAGCAACCTCTGTACAAAACTGCTTTCGATAGGTGTACAGATCAGGAACCTCTCTTGGTTCTAAGAAAACTGACCCTGTGTATAGATCAAACCCTGCTGTCACTCACTTTCTCCTGGTGACCCGCCTTCTTCCTGTACTAACAAATAACAGTAAAACAAATCATTCTGGGAGGTTCCTGGCAATGCGAGTTGGAAAGAGGGACTGAGAGAAATGACCCAGGATGATGATTGGCAAAAGTTCAAAACTCTTTTAAATTGGTCAAATGGGAGAAGTAGAAAAAGTAAAAACAAAGCGAGGTCTGTGAGAGAGGAGGGTGGGGCGCGTGGTGATGGGGAGCGGCAGGAGACATGATATGACTGGGTGGGGCAGAGGCAAAGGGAGTCATAATGGGACAAGACAAACAAATGTGCTAGAGGAGGCGTATATGTTGCAATAATGATCAGCTACCAACAGAAAGTGAAAACAAGAGAAAGGCAAGATGAAGCTAAGACCTATTATAAGCCCACTGACTCCCACAGCTGCCTGACCTCACTTGCTGACCCCCCTGCTTTCTGTCAGGGTTCCATCAATTCTCCCAGCTCCTTGATCTCCCTCCCACGTGCTGTGATGATGCACCTGCGGTCTGTCCGCAAGAAAGACCCAAACCTCCCTGTCGCTTGTCATTTTAACACTCCACCCTGTTCTCTTGCCCACATGTCTGTCCTTGGCCTGCTGCATTGTTCCAGTGAAGCCCAACGCAAACTGGAGGAACAGCACCTCATCTTCCGACTAGGCACTTTACAGCCTTCCGGGCTGAATATTGAATTCAACAACTTTAGATCTTAAACTCCCCCTCCCCCCATCCCCACCCCGTTTCTTCCCCCCCGCCCCCCCGCTTTTTTTTCAATAATTTATATAGATTCTTCTTTCCCCACCTATTTCCATTATTTTTAAATCTAAAGCTAAAGCCTTGTTAGCCTTTCCACCCCACCCCCACTAGAGCTGTACCTTGAATATCCTGTCCTCCATTCTTAATTAGCACTTTTCATCTCCACAATCACCACACCCTCAATGTGTCTCTCTCTCTCCCCACCAACCCCCCCACCCCCCCCACCCCCCCCACCCCCACCTTAAACCAATTTATATTTCTCCCTTCTTCTAACTATGCTTCAGTTCTGCCGAAGGGCCATAAAGGCTCGAAACGTTAACTGATTTCTTCTCCGCCGATGCTGCCAGACCTGCTGAGTTTTTCCAGGTAATTCTGTTTTTGTTTTGGATTTCCAGCATCCGCAGTAGCTTTTAGCTTTTTGTTTTTATAGAAGAGAAGGATATTGTTTAAAAGGTGTGAACCTTGGAAATGTTGATATTCAAAGGGACTTGAGTGCAGTTGTACAAGGAACACAGAAATTTAGCAGGCAGCCACAACAATTAACAAGGAAGATAAATAGCATGTTGAGCTTTACTGAGAGTGATTGAGATAAAGGGAATTAACAAGGAAGATAAATAGCATGTTGAGCTTTACTGAGAGTGATTGAGATATAGGGAAACTGTGTTTGACAAATGTTTTAGAGCTTTTTTGAGAATGTAACGAGTCGGGTATATAAAGGGGAATCATTAGATGTAGTATACTTGAATTTTCAAAAGCCATTCGATAAGAACACAAATGGTTAATAGGCAAGGCAAGGACTCCTGGAATTTGGGCTAATATATTAGCAAGAACTTGTGTTCTCGCTCCGCCCCTGAGACTGGCAGGAAATAATAAAGTCTTGCTAGAATTGTTTAAGGTTTTGGTGAAACCATGCCTGCAGTACTGTGCACTGACCAGGCCTTGCTGTGTGTGGGCATGGATTGCTTCAGCACTTGAGGAGTTGCAAATGGAACTGGCCACTGCGCTGTCATCAGCCAACATCCTCACTTCTGATCTAATGCTGGAGAGAGGGTCTTTGATGAAGCAGCTGAAGATGGTTGGGTTGAGAACACTACCCTGAGGAACTCCTGCAGTGATGTCCTGGAGCTGAGGTGACTGACCTCCAACAACCACAACCATCTTCCTTTGTGCTCGGTATGACTCCAACCAGCAGAGAGTTTTCCCCCTGATTCCCATTGACTCCAGTTTTGCTAGGGCTCCTTGATGCCACACTCGGTCAAATGCTGCCTTGATGTTAAGGGCAGTCACTCTCACCTCACCTTCAGAATTCATCGCTTTTGGACCAAGGCCTCATGGTGCTGGGTCATTCCAAGCTAAGCATGGATGAGCAGGTTGATGTTGAGTTGCTGATGATCGAGAGTAATGGGGCAGTCATTCACCAGTTTGGCTTTCTCCTGCTTTTTGTACACAGGACCTGGACAATTTTCACTTTGCCAGGCAGATGCCAGTCACTATAGCTGTTACAAACACAGATAGTTCTGGAGCACAAGACTACAGTCGTGATATTGTCAGGGCCTACAGCCTTTGCTATATCCAGTGCCTTCAGCCGTTTCTCAATATCATGTAGACAACCAATTGAATTGGTGAAGATGGAGGAGATCGAGATGGAGCATCCACTCAACAGTTCTGGTTGACAATGGTTTCAAATGTTTCAGCTTTGTCTTTTGCACTGACCATCTGGGCTCTGTCACCATTGAGGATGGGGGTGTTCATTGATCCTCTTCCTTCTATCAGCTGTACATTTGTCCAGCACCATTCGCAACTGAATATATCCAGACTTTGATCAAATCAGCTGGTTATAGGCTTAGTCCTTCCTATTGCGTGCTGCCTCCAATGTTTGGCATGCATTTAGTTGCTGCTTTCCATTCGCCTGGTGTTGCACCTGGCATTCTCTCCTACACATCTCATTGACCAGCGTTGAGCCCCTGGCTTGATGGTAATGGTAAAGTGAGGGATATGTCAGCTCATGAGATCACAGATTGCGGTGAATCGAATTCTCCTGCTGCTCATGGTCCACAATGCCTCATGGATAGCCAGTTTCGAATTACTAGATCTGTTCTGAGAATTACTAGATCTGTTCTGAATGTAAAGCATTTAGTGATGGTGCCACACAACATGATAGAAGATGGCCTCAATGTTAGAACAGACCTTTGTCCCCAGAAGGACTGTCCAATTGTCACTCTTGACTATAGTGTCGTGCACAGATGCATCAGTGACTGGTAAACTGGTGAAGATTAAATCAAGTGGGTTTTTCACTCATGTTGGATCTCTCGCCACCTACCACAGGCCAATCTGGCAGATGCATCCTTCAGGATTAACCAAACTCAATTGGTATTGGTGCTGCTGAGTCACTATTGGTGATGGACATTGAAAGTTCCCCCACCCAGAGTACATTGTGTGACCTTACTACCTTCAATGCTTCTTCTAAGAGATACTCAACATGGACGAGCACTCATTCATCAATTGAGGGAGGGCAGTAGGTGGTAATGAGGAGGAGGTTTCCCTCAATATCTTATACCTGAGGCCATGAGAATTTGCAATAATTTTAGACCATCGTACAACCTGTCTGTGTATATTCTCTCTCTCTCTCTCTCAGTCTCTCTCTCTCTCTGTTTCTCTCTCTCTCTCTCTGTTTCTCTCTCTGTCTCTCTCTCTCTCTGTTTCTCTCTCTGTCTCTCTCTCTCTCTCTGTTTCTCTCTCTCTGTCTCTCTCTCTCTGTTTCTCTCTCTCTCTCTCTCTGTTTCTCTCTCTCTCTCTGTTTCTCTCTCTCTGTCTCTCTCTCTGTTTCTCTTTCTCTGTCTCTCTCTCTGTCTCTCTCTCTTTCTCTCTGTTTCTCTCTCTCTGTCTCTCTCTCTCTGTTTCTCTCTCTCTGTCTCTCTCTCTCTCTCTGTTTCTCTCTCTCTCTGTTTCTCTCTCTCTCTGTTTCTCTCTCTCTCTGTTTCTCTTTCTCTGTTTCTCTTTCTCTGTCTCTCTCTCTTTCTCTCTCTGTTTCTCTCTCTCTGTCTCTCTCTCTCTGTTTCTCTCTCTGTTTCTCTTTCTCTGTCTCTCTCTCTGTCTCTCTCTCTTTCTCTCTCTGTTTCTCTCTCTCTGTCTCTCTCTGTTTCTCTCTCTGTTTCTCTCTCTGTGTCTATCTCTATCTTTGTTTCTCTCAGTTTCTCTCTCTCTCTGTCTCTCTCTCTGTCTGTCTCTCTCTCTCTCTCTCTGTTTCTCTCTCTCTGTCTATCTCTCTCTCTGTTTCTCTCTCTCTCTGTCTCTCTCTCTCTCTATTTCTCTCTCTCTGTCTCTCTCTCTGTCTCTCTCTCTCTGTTTCTCTCTCTGCCTCTCTCTGTTTCTCTCTCTCTGTCTATCTCTCTCTCTGTCTCTCTGTTTCTCTCTCTCTCTGTCTCTCTCTCTCTCTGTCTCTCTCTCTCTCTCTCTGTTTCTCTCTGTCTATCTCTCTCTCTGTTTCTCTCTCTCTCTATTTCTCTCTCTCTGTCTCTCTCTCTCTCTGTCTCTTTCTCTGTCTCTGTCTCTGTCTCTCTCTCTCTCTCTGTTTCTCTCTCTGTCTATCTCTCTCTGTTTCTCTCTCTCTGTCTCTTTCTCTGTCTCTGTCTCTCTCTCTCTCTGTTTCTCTCTCTCTGTCTCTGTCTCTCTCTCTGTTTCTCTCTCTCTCTCTCTCCCCCTGTCTCTCTCTCTCTGTCTCTCTCTCTCTGTAAACTGTACAAAGTTCAGAGAAGTCATACCACAAGGTCATGTGGATATTTTTTCGAAGAAGTCAGAGAAGATCGATATCCATCAAAACTGTACAAAGTTCGGAGAAGTCATACCACAAGGTCATGTAGATTAAATAACATTGAATGATTTAATTTCAGAATGACAGATTCTGATACGGTTTTGATGTATATCGATCTTATCTAACTTCTTCAAAGAAGAAATATACCCATTGCATTTTTTAAAAAATTACATTTTTAATTTTGTAAGAAGTTTAATATCAAATCAACCAGATTTAAATTGTTTTCATTTTAACAATGTTTGACTAAACTGTTAGAGATTTTTGAGGGTGTAACTAGCAGGTTCGGCCAGTGGAGTAGGCCAGGCCACAGGGTGGGCCAGTGGAGTAGGCCAGGCCGTAGGGTGGGCCAGTGGAGTAGGCCAGGCCGCAGGGTGGGCCAGGCCGCAGGGTAGGCCAATGGAGCAGGCCAGGCTACAGTGTAGGCCAGCGGAGCAGGCCAGGTCACAGGGTGGGCCAGTGGAGCAGGCCAGGCCGCAGGGTGGGCCAGGCCGCAGGGTGGGCCAGGCCGCAGGGTGGGCCAGTGGAGCAGGCCAGGTTGCTCATTTTCCTGATGAGTGTCTTGCTGCTCTCCCCGAGGAGGTGGCAGCACGGGGGGAGGTGTTGGTTCCCCAGGATGGGAGGAGGAGGCCCCCCTGCGTGACGAAGCCTGGGAGGAGGTGGCGGAGGTGGTGAGCTCCCGCGATGTGTGGCACACCTGGATCCAGGGCCGCAAGCGCTTCAATGGTTTGTTGCACTCTGGAAGGGTGAGGACCATGTTGGCATTGGGCATTTCACCCAGGAGATGAGTTTTTCCCCGCAGCGTGTGTTGGTCTGAGTCCCACAGGACTGGTTTGGGGGCAACCTGAAGGAGCTGCACCTGGGCACAGACTCAGAGCTGCAGGGCATGTCCCAGTCAGGGTGATGAGATGGTGGAAGGGGAGCTTCAAGGTGGCATTGGCACCGATGCATCTGCTGCCTTCTACGCTGCACGTGCTTACGCCTCCTTGCCAAGGGAGAAAATACCGTGTGGTTCCTAATGTGATGTGGGCAGCGTGTGTCCAAGGGAGCGGGGGAGGGGTGGGGATCAGGCCTAGCATCTTTGTGAGAGTGTCCGGGAGCAGCAGGGAGAGGAGGCACTGGAGGCCTGAGATGTCCCAGTCTGGTTGGGGTGGACTGTGCGTGAACAAGGTTCATGTGCAACTTGCCTGAATCAATGCTCTTCTCTCTTTCTCAGGAGAAGAATGCACAGAACGCGGCCCAGCGTATGAGGACTGGAGGCGGTCAGGTACAGCTCTCCACACTAAGCTGCTCCTAGCAGGAGGCCCTTGAGATGGAGAGGCGCCATGCACCCAGGTCTGCTGGTGTCGCTGAGGCTAGGGTGCCATGGCCAGGTATTTATGCCCAACAGTGAGGTCAGCATTGTCCATACAGACATGGCACTGATGGTTGTTAAATTAGTTATTGTTGCAACACTGCTGGACCATTGGTTCTGGAAGGATGAGCGGATAATGATCCGGGGGGTCAGGGGTGAAGTTTGTCAGTGTCTGCGCACTAAGCGAATCAATGTCCTTGTTCTTCCTCTCCGCACCATCGGAGCAGGGCTGGGAGGAGGAGCAGCAGATGCCCCCTCTCACACCTGAGGGCCCTGGAGTCTCACCAGCGTCACACCATCTCTGCCAGGCAGGCACCAACACAGATTCCAGCACCTCAGTGGGAATTCGAACATCGGCTAGTGTCCCGGGGCACAGCGGTGAGGGCACTTCACAGTCGCTGGAGGAGCTGACAGAGACAGAGAGTGCCCATGGCGCCAGCAGTCGGAGGACTGCAGGGGACCAGGTACACGCTCAGTCGGTGCCTGATGATGTCCCTCTGGAGTCGTCCGCGATGCAGCAGCTGCAGGAAATGCGGCCGGGTGTGTGGGAGAGCGTCTGGGGGAGATACATGAGGCTATGCTTGGCTTGGTCTCTGTGCTGGAGTTGTCTACGTGGACCATCGCCAATGCAATGAGCCTCATGTCTGAGCGCCATGCGTCCTCCATGGAGAGAGTGGTGACTCTCGTGGAAAGGCCCCTCCAGGAGACCCATCACAGCTTCCTGGGGATGTGCTCGGACCAGCAAACCCTCACATCGGCATTGACCTCAGCTGGTCTGTGCCAGTGTTGGAGATGGTCTGGGCACCAAGTTTCCCAGCTCGGTGCCCATCCATCCACGGTGAGCAGGGAGGTCCGAAGCGACCTCACGTCGACGCAGCAGCTGCCTGGCATCTCTGCGGGCTCCTCTCAGGGCGCTCCGGATGAGGGCAGCAGCTCCTCCGCCCCTCTGCCAGTGACTGCATCATCCGGTGAGGCTGCGATGACTGGGGAGGTGCCGGCTGTGGAACTGGCAACTCCCTCCCAGGCGGGGCCAGCACAGGCTCCATGGGCCAGAGGACGCCCGCCAAGGTCATCGAGGCCAACAGGACAGCAGGGTCAGCAGGCTGGCTTAGGTGCCACCCTGAGCAATGGGGCGGCACCAAGACATAGCACCCAGAAACGTAAGCATAAGGCAACTTAGGCAAACCACGGGTTTGTCACTGGGGATTTTGTGTTGGCCCGAGATGAGGTCCAAATGCTTTCTTTCTGATTGTTAACACTATCGTTCTCTCTTTGTGATCAGTTCTGTTGCTTCACACATTAAATGCAGACGTGTGACCGTGTCTGAGGGAGCCTCCTCTCCTCTGCATGTGTATGGTTGACCAAAGTGGAATGAGTGATTTGTTGGACATTCCGCTTTGTTTACAAGGCCCTCAGTTAGTGCTGCTGACCTGGCAGGTTTTGCACTTAGCACCAAGGACCGAGGTGGAAGCCCAGGCTTGTCCTGGAGGTCCAACTGTGGTGTGCTAACTAAAGGTTCGTTGAATTAAAACATCCCGGGTGTCCCTGCCTCCTTGGTGAAGTCTCGGGTCAGTGTCTACCCCCTCAGCATTTCCCTGTGTGTGCTCATCCTCGGACTCACTGCTGGACTCATCGTGTGCAGCCGCAGGCACTGTGTCGACACCTTCATCATCTACAGTGTCTCCCCTTTCCAACGCAAGATTGTGCAGAGCGCAGCATGTAACCACTATCACCGAGACACGATCTGGGGGGTACTGGAGTGCGCCCCCTGAGCGGTCCAGGCATCGGAAGCGCATCTTGAGAAGACCGATGGTTCTCTCCACCACAGCCCTTGTGGTTCCGTGGCTCCTATTGTACCGATGCTCAGCTTCTGTTCTTGGATAGCGGAGAGGCGTCATGAGCCACCTTCTGAGGGGATAGCCCTTGTCACCCAGCAGCCATCCATCCAGCCGGGTTGGAGCACTGAAGAGCCCCGGCACCTGGGAGTGTCTGAGGACGTAGGCGTCGTGGGAGCTGCCTGGGTACCTTGCACAGACTTGTAGAAACAGCATCCTGTGATCACACACTATCTGCACGTTCATGGAGTGGAAGCCCTTCCTGTTGACGAAGGCACCGGGCTCACCTGCTGGTACCTTGATGGCCACATGTGTACAGTCTATAGCACCCTGGACACGGGGGAAGCCAGCAATGGCCGCGAAGCCTCTGGCTCACTGTGTCTGACTTGTCTGGTCCCAGCGGGAGTGGATGAAGGTCAATGCCCGTCTGAACAGAGCGTCTGTAACCTGCTCGACACAAGTGTGGACAGCTGATTGGGAGACACCACAAAGATCACCCTCTGAGCCCTGGAAGGAGCCAGAGGCATAGAAGTGGAGGGCAACTGTGACCTTCAGAGCCCCTGGCATGGGCTGTCCACCCACACAGTTAGGGGAGATCTCAGGGCCAATCATCTGACAGATATAGTTGACTGTCTCCCTTGAGAGTCGGAGCCTCCTTCGGCACTGCACCTCAGACATATTGAGGTAGCTGCTTCGCCACCTGTAAACCCTGGCAGCAGGATAGTGGCATCTTCTGTGGCCCCTTCCACCTTGGACAACCTCTTGGCCCTGCGCCCCTTGTGCCTGTGCCTGGCCTCCCAAAGGTGGCTCCCCTGGAGGCTGAATGTTCACTCCTGGCCTCCTCCCCCTTCTATCCCTCCCTTCCTCCTCAGCGGAGCTGCCTCCAGTGGAGATGTCAGAACCCATACCCAGGCTAAGGGAAGGTTTCCTGAAACCTGCAGGCCCGGAAAAGATTCCTCAGTGCAGAGTGCGGACCTGAAGGCTCAGAGTCCAGACCAAGCAGCTGGGATGCGTTTTGAACTATCGCAGATCACACAGGCAAGTTTGAAAAACTTTCACGAATAAATACTTCACAGAGCAGATTTACCACCTCACTACACCCTCATATCCCGCCCAGGGATGAGGTTAATCCAAATGTCTCCTACCCGCCTACCCGTTGCACCCGTGCGCTGACCCGAAGTTTGCCAGGGCACTAAAAAATCAGCGTCAGTTGAACACTAAAGGGCCTTAAGTGGCCATAATTAATGGCGAAATATTGCAATGGCATGCGGTGACATCAGGTGAGAGTCTGGGAAGCATTTATGTCCAAAGAGACCTGGATGTCTGTGTTGATTGGTCACTGAAAGCTAACGTGCAGGTACAACAAGCAGTTAGGGAGGCAAAGCGTATGTTAGCCTTTATTGCAAGGCAATTTGAGTACAGGAGTAAAGATCACAGAATCACAGTGGTTACAGTGCAGAAGGAGACCATTCAGCCCATCGTATCTGCACCGGATCTCCGAATGAGTGCCATTCTCCTCCCCATAACCCTGCACATTGTTTCTATTCAAATAACCATGAACCTGCCTCCACCACACTTCCAGGCCGTGCATCCCAGACCCAAACCACTTGCCGTGTGAGAATGTTTTTTCTTACATCGCATTTGCTTCTTTTGCAAACCACTTTAAATCTGTGTCCTCTCGTTCTCGATCTCTTTACGAGCAGGAACAGATTCTGCCGACCTGCTCTGTCCAGCCCCCTCATGATTGTTGAACACCTCTATCAAATCTCCTCTCAGCCTTCTCCCCGCCAAGGAGAACATTCCCAACCTCTCCAATCTATCCTCATAGCTGAAGCTCCTCATCCCTGGAACCATTCTTATAAACTTCTTCTACACTCTCTCCAATGCATTCACATCCTTGGTAAAATATGGCATCCAGAACTGTACACAATACTCCAGCTGAGGTCTAACTATTGTCCTACAGACATTCAGCATAACCTCCTTGCTCTTGTACTCTATGCCCTTATTAATAAAGCTCAGGATACTGTACACTTTACTAACTGCTCTCTCTACCTGTCCTGTCACCTTTAATGACTTATGCACATATACACCCAGGTCCCTCTGCTCCTGCAAACCTTTTAGAGTTGTACTCCTTTTTTCATATTTTTTCTCCATGTTCTTCCTACCAAAATGAATCACCTCCCACTTTTCTGCACTGAACTTCATCTGCCACCTATCTGCCCACTCCACCAACAGGTCTATGTCCTTTTGAAGTTCCACACTGTCCTCCTCCCAGTTTACAATGCTTCCAAATTTTGTATCATCTGCAGACTTTGAAATGGTCCCCTGAACACCAAGATAGACTCATAGATATCTACAGCACAGAAAGAGGCCATTTGGCCCATCATGTTTGCGCCAGTCAACAAAGATCTGACCGCACTAATCCCATTTTCCAGCGCTTGGCCCATAGCCCTGGAGGCTATGGCAACGCAAGTGAATATCTAAATACTTCTTAAATGTTACAAGAGTTTCTGACTCAACCACCCTTTCAGGCAGTGAGTTCCAGACTCCCACCACCCTCTGGGTGAAAATATTTCCCCTCAACTCCCCTCTTAGCCTTCTACCTTTTACCTTAAATCTATGGCCCCTGGTTATTGACCCCTCTACTAATGGAAAAAGTGCCTTCCTATCCATCCTGATGAGGGACCTTATCAAAAGCCTTGCTAAAGTCCATGTAGACCACATCAAATGCACTACCCTCATCAACACTCCTGGTTACCTCCTCAAAAAATTCAATCAAATTTGCCAAACAAGACCTTCCCTCAACAAATCCACACTGACTATCCCTGATTAATCCGTGTCTCTCCAAGTGCAGATATATTCTGTCCCTCAGAATTCTTTCTAGTAACTTCCCCACCACCGAGGTTAGACTGACTGGCCTGTAATTTCCTGGTCGATCCCTTCCGCCCTTTTTTAACAATGGGACAATGTTAGCAGTCCTCCAGTCCTCTGGCACCTCACCTGTGGTCAGAGAGGATTTGAAAATTATTACCAGGGCCCCTGATATCTCTTCCCTTGCCTCCCTCAACAGCCTGGGATACATCTCATCCGGGCCTGTGGATTTATCCACTTTTAAGGCCGTTAAACCCGCTAGTACCTCCTCCCTCTCTATGTTAATTTCCTCTAATATCTCACATCCCTCCACCCTGATGTCTATACCTGCATCGTCCTTCTCCATTGTGAAGACCGACGCAAAGTATACATTGAGGACTGTACCCAGATCTTCCAGGTCCACACACACATTACCTCCATGGTCCCTAATTGGCCCTACTCTTTCCCTAGTTATTCTCTTGCTCTTTATATATTTAAAAAACTCCTTTGGGTTTTCCTTTATTCCACCCACCAGTGCTTTCTCATACAGTCTCTTAGCTTTCCTAATTTCCTTTTTCAGTTCTCCCCCTGCACTTTTTATACTCCTCTAAGGACTCTGCCGTATTGAGCCCTCGGTATCTGCCATAGGCTTCTCTTTTTTCCTTAATCCTAAACTTAATGTCCCTTGATATCCAGGGTTCTCCGGACTTGGTCCCCCCCTTTGTCTTTACGGGAACATATTTGCCCTGTACTCTCGCTATTACCTCCTTGAATGCCTCCCACTGCTCTGACACAGTTTTGTCTGCAAGTCACTGCTCCCAGTCCACTTGGGCCAAATCGTATCTCATCTTAGTAAAATTAGCCTTTCCCCAGTTTAGAACTTTTATTCCCGGCCCAACCTTATCCTTTTCCATAACTATCCTAAATCTGACTGAGTTATGGTCACTATCTCCAAAATGCTCCCCTACTGATACACCTTCCACCTGCCTGGGCTCATTTCCAAACATTAGGTCCAAAACTGCCCCTTCCCGTGTTGGGCTTTCTATGTACTGGTTAAAAAGGTTCTCCTGGATGCAACATAAGAATATTTCACTCCTCTGGACCTTGCACACTACAACTATCCCAGTTAATATTTGGGTAGTTAAAATCCCTGACTATCACTGCCCTATTATCCTTACACTTCTCTGAAATATGATTACATATTTGATCCTCTATCTCTCCCTGACTGTTTAGGGTCTATAGTACACACCCAACAGCGTGTTTGTCCCTTTTGTGTCTTTTACTTTTACCCATATGGCCTCATTTGATGATCCTTGCAAGATATCATCCCTCCTCACTGCTATAATTGATTCCTTGATGAATATTGCAACCCCCCCCCTCCTCTTCTATCCCTCTCTCTATCTTGCCTGAATATCCTATAACCAGGAATGTTTAGCTGCCAATCCTGCCCATCTTTTAGCCAAGTCTCGGTCATAGCTCTGATATCAAACTCCCACATGCCTATCTCAGCACGTCTGTCTTATTCCTCAGGCTCCTTGCATTAAAATATATTCCATTTAGCTTTGCTAAACTCACTTCTTTCTTATCTAGTCTATGTTTCCCCTTTCTCCAGACTCACTTACTAGCATTTTAGCTTCTAATTCCATCTCGGCTTCTCTCCCCTCTGAACTACTTTTCAGGATCCCATCCTCCTGACAATTTAGTTTAAATCCACCCCAACATCATTAGCAAACCTCCCCGCGAGGATGTTGGTCCCATTCCTGTTCAGATGTAACCCACCCAACTTGTACAGGTCCCACCTCCACCAGAAACAGTCCCAATGCCCCAGGAATCTAAAGCTCTCCCTCCTGCACCATCTCTCCAGCCACACATTCATCTGCTCTCTCCTTCTGTTCCTATATCCACTACTGTGTGGCACTGGGAGTAATCTGGAGATTACTACCTACGAAGTCCTGCTTTTCAATTTCCTCCCTAACTCCCTAAAGTCTGCTTTGCAGGACCTCATTTCTCTTTTTTCCTATGTCATTGGTCCCAACGTGGACCACGACCTCTGACTGTTCACCCTCCCCCTTCAGAATGTCCTGGAGCCATTCTGTAACATCCTTGACCCTGGCACCTGAGAAGCAACACACCACCCTGGAATCACCCCAACACTACTGTACCCTAGATTATTAGTCCAGTAACATAACCCCTCCACTACTATACCCTGGATTATTAGTCCAGGAACATAACCCCTCCACTACTATACCCTGGATTATTAGTCCAGGAACATAACCCCCAAACTACTGTACCCTGGATTATTAGTCCATTAACATAACCCCAACACTACTGTACACCGGTATATTAGACAAGAAACTTTACCGCAACACTACAGTACCCTGGATATTTAGTCCAGTAACATACCCCCTACACTACTGTCCCCTGGATTATTTACCCAGTAACATAACCCCTACGCTACTGTGCTCTGGATTATTAATCCAGTAACATAACCCCAACACTACTGTTCCCTAGATTATTAGTCCTGTAACATAACCCCTCCACTACAGTACCCTGGATTATTAGTCCAGAAAAATAACCGCTAAACTACTGTACTCTCGATTATTAATCCAGTAATTTAACCCCTACACTACTGAACCCTGGAATATTGGTCCAGTAACATAACCGCTACATTAGTGTAACCTGGATTATTAGGCCAGTAACATAACCCCTGCACTACTGGACCCTGGATTATTAGTCCAGTAACATAACCCCTACACTACTGTACCCTGGGATCTTAGTCCAGTAACATAACCCCTACACTAATGTACCGTGTATTATTAGTCCACTAACGTAAGACCAACACTAGTGTACCCCGGATTATTAGTCCTGTAACATAACCCCTAAACTACTGTACCCTGGATTATTAGTCCAGTAACATAACCCCTGCACTACTGTACCCTTGGTGGTTAGTCCAGTAATTTACCCCAACACTATTGTACCCTGGATTATTAGCCCAGTAACATAACCCCTGCACTACTGAACCCTGGATTATAAATCCAGTAACATAACCCCTACACTACCGTACCCTTGATTATTAATCGAGTAACATAACCCCTACACTACTTACACCGGTTTATTAGACCAGTAACATAACCCCTACACTACTGTACACCGGTTTATAAATCCATTAACTATTCCCCTCCACTACTGTACCCTGGATTATTAGCCCACTATCATAACCTCTACACTACGGTAACCTGGAATGTTAGTCCATTAATTTAACCCCTACACTGCTGTACCCTGGGTTATTACTCCAGGGACATAACCCCTGCACTACTGGACCCTGGATTGTTAGTCCAGTAACATAAACCCTACACTACTTACACCTGTTTATTAGTCCAGTAACTTTACCTGTACGCTACTATACCCTGGATTATTAGTCCACTAAAATAACTCGTCCACTACCGTACCCTGGATATTAGTCCAGTAACATAACCCATACACTACTGTACCCTGGATTATTAGTCCAGTAACATAACCCCTACACGACTGTTCACTGGATTATTAGGCCAGTAACATAACCCCTGCACTACTGGACCCTGGATTATTAGTCCAGTAACATAACCTCTACATTACTGTACCCTGGATTATTAGGCCAGTAACGTAACCCCTAAACTACTGGACCCTGGATTATTAGTCCAGTAACATAACCCCTACACTACTGTACCCTGGGTTATTAGTCCAGAAACATAACCCCTACACTAATGTACCGTGTATTATTAGTCCACTAACGTAAGACCAACACTAGTGTACCCCGGATTATTAGTCCTGTAACATAACCCCTAAACTACTGTACCCTGGATTATTAGTCCAGTAACATAACCCCTGCACTACTGTACCCTTGGTGGTTAGTCCAGTAATTTACCCCAACACTATTGTACCCTGGATTATTAGCCCAGTAACATAACCCCTGCACTACTGAACCCTGGATTATAAATCCAGTAACATAACCCCTACACTACCGTACCCTTGATTATTAATCGAGTAACATAACCCCTACACTACTTACACCGGTTTATTAGACCAGTAACATAACCCCTACACTACTGTACACCGGTTTATAAATCCATTAACTATTCCCCTCCACTACTGTACCCTGGATTATTAGCCCACTATCATAACCTCTACACTACGGTAACCTGGAATGTTAGTCCATTAATTTAACCCCTACACTGCTGTACCCTGGGTTATTACTCCAGGGACATAACCCCTGCACTACTGGACCCTGGATTGTTAGTCCAGTAACATAAACCCTACACTACTTACACCTGTTTATTAGTCCAGTAACTTTACCTGTACGCTACTATACCCTGGATTATTAGTCCACTAAAATAACTCGTCCACTACCGTACCCTGGATATTAGTCCAGTAACATAACCCATACACTACTGTACCCTGGATTATTAGTCCAGTAACATAACCCCTACACGACTGTTCACTGGATTATTAGGCCAGTAACATAACCCCTGCACTACTGGACCCTGGATTATTAGTCCAGTAACATAACCTCTACATTACTGTACCCTGGATTATTAGGCCAGTAACGTAACCCCTAAACTACTGGACCCTGGATTATTAGTCCAGTAACATAACCCCTACACTACTGTACCCTGGGTTATTAGTCCAGAAACATAACCCCTACACTAATGTACCGTGTATTATTAGTCCAGTAACGTAAACCCTACACTACTGTACCCTCAATTATTAGTCCTGTAACATAACCCCTACGCTACTCTACCCTGGATTATTAGTCCAGTAACACAAACCCTACACTACTGTACCCTGGATTATTTGCCCAGTAACATAACCCTTGCACTACTGTACCCTGGATTATAAATCCAGTAATATAACCCCTACACTACTGTGCACTGGATTATTAGCCCAGTAACATAACCCCTACACTACCGTACCCTGGATTATTAGCCCAGTAACATAACCCTTACACTACTGTACACCGGATTATTAGCCCAGGAACTTTACCCCTACACTACTGTACCCTGGTTTATTAGTCCAGTAACGTAACCCCTACACTACTGCACCCTGGATTGATAGTCCGGTAATTTAACCCCTACACTACTGTACCCTGGATTATTAGCCCAGTAACATAACCCCTACACTAATGTACCTTGGATTATTAGCCCAGTAACATAATCTCTACACTACTGTACCCTGGATTATTAGTCCAGTAATTTAACTCCTAGACTACTGTACCCTGGGTTATTAGGTCATTAACATAACCCCTACACTACTGTACACCGGCTAATTAGTCCAGTAACTGTACCCCTACTCTACTGTACCCTGGATTATTATTCCAGTAACATAACCCCTACACTACTGTACCCTGGATTATTAGTCCAGTAACATAACCACTACACTACTATACCCGGGGTTATTAGTCCAGTAACATAACCCCTACACTACTTTACACCGGTTTATTACCCCAGTAACTTTTCCCCTACACTACTGTACCTTGGATTATTAGCCCAGTAACATAACCCCTACACTACTGTACCTTGGATTATTAGTCCAGTAGCATAACCACTACACTACTGTACACCGGTTTTTTAGTCCAGTAACTTTACCCCTCGACTACTGTACCCTGGATTATTATACCAGTAACGTAACCCCTACACTATTGTACCCTTGATTATTAGTCCAGTAACATAACCCCCACACTACTGTACCCTGGATTATTAGTCCAGGAACTTTACCCCTACATTACTGTACCCTGGATTGCTAGTCCAGTAATTTAACTTCTACACTACTGTACCCGGGGTTATTACTCCTGGACATAACTCCTACACTACTGTACCCTGAATTATAACTCCAGTAACATAAATCCTACACTACTGTACCCTGGATTATTAGTCCAGTAACATAACCCCTACACTAATGTATCGTGTATTATTAGTCCAGTAACGTAAGGCCTACACTAGTGTACCCTCGATTATTAGTCCTGTAACATAACCCCTACACTACTGTACCCTGGATTATTAGTCCAGTAACATAAACCCTACACTACTGTACCCTGGATTATAAATCCAGTAACATAACCCCTACACTACTGTGCACTGGATTATTAGCCCAGTAACATAACCCCTACACTACTGTACCCTGGATTATTATTCCAGTAACATAACCCCTACACTACTGTACCCTGGATTATTAGTCCAGTAACATAACTCCTACACTACTGTACACCGGATTATTAGTCCAGGAACTTTACCCCTACACTACTGTACCCTGGTTTATTAGTCCAGTAACGTAACCCCTACACTACTGTACCCTGGATTGATAGTCCGGTAATTTAACCCCTACACTACTGTACCCTGGATTATTATTCCAGTAACATAAATCCTACACTACTGTACCCTGGATTATTAGCCCAGTAACATAACCCGTACACTAATGTACCATGGATTATTAGTCCAGTAACATAATCTCTACATTACTGTACCCTGGATTAGTAGTCCAGTAATTTAACTCCTACACTACTGTACCCTGGGTTATTAGGTCATTAACATAACCCCTACACTACTGTACACCGGTTTATTAGTCCAGTAACTTTACCCCTACACTACGGTACCCTGGATTATTATTCCAGTAACATAAACCGTACACTACTGTACCCTGGATTATTATTCCTGTAACATAACACCTACACAACTATACCCTGGATTATTAGTCAAGTAACGTGACCCCTACACTACTGTACCCTGGATTATTAGGTCATTAACATAACCCCTACTCTACTGTACACCGCTTTATTAGTCGAGTAACTTTTCCCCTACACTACTGTACCCTGGATTCTTAGTCCATTAACATAACCCATACACTACTGTACCCTGGATTATTATTCCAGTAACATAACCCCTACACTACTGTACCCTGGATTATTAGTCCAGTAACTGTACCCCTACACTACTGTACCCTGGATTATTATTCCAGTAACATAACCCCTACACTACTGTACCCTGGATTATTAGTCCAGTAACTGAACCCCTACACTACTGTACCCTGGATTATTATTCCAGTAACATAACCCCTACACTACTATACCCTGGGTTATCAGTCCAGTAACATAACCCCTACACTACTGTACACCGGTTTATTACTCCAGTAACTTTTCCCCTACACTACTGTACCCTGGATTATTAGCCCAGTAACATAACCCCTACAGTACTGTAACCTGGATTATTAGTCCAGTAACACAACCCCTACACTAATGTACCTTGGATTATTAGTCCAGTAACGTAACCCCTACACTACTGTACCCTGGAGTATTAGTCCAGTAACATAACCCCGACACTACTGTACCCTGGATTATTAGTCCAGTAACATAACCCCCACCCTAATATACCCCGGATTATTAATCCAGTAACATAATCGCTACACAACTTTACCTTGGATTATTAGTCCAATAACACAACCCCTACGCTACTGTACCTTGGATTATTAGCCCAGTAACATAACACCTACACTACTGTAACCTGGATTATTAGTGCAATAACATAACCACTGCACTACTGTACACGGGTTTATTAGTCCAGTAACTTTAATGCTACACTACTGAACCCTGGATTATTAGTCCAGGAACATAACCCCCAAACTACTGTACCCTGGATTATTAGTCCATTAACATAACCCCAACACTACTGTACACCGGTATAGTAGACAAGAAACTTTACCGCAATACTACAGTACCCTGGATTTTTAGTCCAGTAACATACCCCCTACACTACTGTCCCCTGGATTATTTACCCAGTAACATAACCCCTACGCTACTGTGCTCTGGATTATTAATCCAGTAACATAACCCCAACACTACTGTACCCTAGATTATTAGTCCTGTAACATAACCCCTCCACTACAGTACCCTGGATTATTAGTCCAGAAAAATAACCGCTAAACTACTGTACTCTCGATTATTAATCCAGTAATTTAACCCCTACACTACTGAACCCTGGAATATTGGTCCAGTAACATAACCGCTACATTAGTGTAACCTGGATTATTAGGCCAGTAACATAACCCCTGCACTACTGGACCCTGGATTATTAGTCCAGTAACATAACTCCTACACTACTGTACCCTGGGATCTTAGTCCAGTAACATAACCCCTACACTAATGTACCGTGTATTATTAGTCCACTAACGTAAGACCAACACTAGTGTACCCTGGATTATTAGTCCTGTAACATAACCCCTAAACTACTGTATCCTGGATTATTAGTCCAGTAACATAACCCCTGCACTACTGTACCCTTGGTGGTTAGTCCAGTAATTTACCCCAACACTATTGTACCCTGGATTATTAGCCCAGTAACATAACCCCTGCACTACTGAACCCTGGATTATAAATCCAGTAACATAACCCCTACACTACCGTACCCTTGATTATTAATCGAGTAACATAACCCCTACACTACTTACACCGGTTTATTAGACCAGTAACATAACCCCTACACTACTGCACACCGGTTTATAAATCCATTAACTATTCCCCTCCACTACTGTACCCTGGATTATTAGCCCACTATCATAACCCCTACACTACGGTAACCTGGAATGTTAGTCCATTAATTTAACCCCTACACTGCTGTACCCTGGGTTATTACTCCAGGGACATAACCCCTGCACTACTGGACCCTGGATTGTTAGTCCAGTAACATAAACCCTACACTACTTACACCTGTTTATTAGTCCAGTAACTTTACCTGTACGCTACTGTACCCTGGATTATTAGTCCACTAAAATAACTCGTCCACTACCGTACCCTGGATATTAGTCCAGTAACATAACCCATACACTACTGTACCCTGGATTATTAGTCCAGTAACATAACCCCTACACGACTGTTCACTGGATTATTAGCCCAGGTAACATAACCTCTACACTACTGTACCCTGGATTATTAGTCCAGTAATTTAACCCCTACACTACTGTACCCTGGATTATTAGCCCAGTAACATAACCCCTACACTACTGTACCCTGGATTGTTAGTCCAGTAATTTAACCCCAACACTACTGTACCCGGGGTTATTACTCCAGTAACATCAGTCCTACACTACTGTACCCTGGATTATTAGCCCAGTAACATCACCACTACACTAATGTACCTTGGATTATTAGTCCAGTAACATAATTCCTACACTACTGCACCCTGGGTTATTACTCAAGGTCCATAACTCCTACACTACTGTACCCTGAATTATTATTCCAGTAACATAAGACCTACACTGCTGTACCGTGGATTATTAGTCCAGTAACATAACCCCTACACTAATGTACCGTGGATTATTAGTCCAGTAACGTAACTCCTACACTACTGTACTCTGGATTATTAGTTCCGTAATATAAACCCTACGCTACTGTACCCTGTATTATTATACATGTAACATAACCCCTACACTACTGTACCCCGGATTAGTAGACCAGTAACATAACCCCTACACTACTGTACCCTAGATTATTAGTCCAGTAACATAACCCCTCCACTACTATACCCTGGATTATTAGTCCAGAAAAATAACCACTAAACTACGGTACTCTCGATTATTAATCCAGTAATTTAGCCCCTACAATACTGAACCCTGGAATTTTGGTCCATAACATAACCCCTACATTACTGTACCCTGGATTATTAGGCCAGTAACATAACCCCTCCACTACTGTACCCTGGATTATTAGTCCAGAAAAATAGCCGATAAACTACTGTACTCTCGATTATTAATCCAGTAATTTAGCCCCTACACTACTGAACCCTGGAATGTTGGTCCAGTAACATAACACCTACATTACTGTACCCTGGATTATTAGGCCAGTAACATAACCCCTGCACTACTGGACCCTGGATTATCAGTCCAGTAACATAACCTCTACATTACTGTACCCTGGATTATTAGGCCAGTAACATAACCCCTGCACTACTGGACCCTGGATTATTAGTCCAGTAACATAACCCCTACACTACTGTACCCTGGGTTATTAGTCCAGTAACATAACCCTTACACTAATGTACCGTGTATTATTAGTCCAGTAACGTAAGCCCTACACTACTGTACCCTCGATTATTAGTCCTGTAACATAACCCCTACGCTACTGTACCCTGGATTATTAGTCCAGTAACATAAATCCTACACTTGTACCCTGGATTATTTGCCCAGTAACATAACCCTTGCACTACTGTACCCTGGATTATTAGTCCAGTAATTTAACCCCTACACTACTGTACCCTTGGTTATTACTCCAGGGACATAAATCCTACGCTACTGTACCCTGCATTATTATTCCAGTAACATCAGTCCTACACAACTGTAACCTGTATTATTAGCCTAGTAACATAACCCCTACTCTAATGTACATTGGATTATTAGTCCAGTAACATAATCCCTACAATACTGTACCCTGATTTATTACTCCAGGGACATAACTCCTACACTACTGTACCCTGAATTTTTATTCCATTAACATAAGACCTACACTACTGTACCCTGGATTATGAGTCCAGTAATTTAACCCCTACAATACTGAAGCCTCGGTTATTACTCCAGAAACATAACACCTACACTACTGTACCCTGGATTATTAGTCCAGTAACATAACCCCTTCACTAATGTACCTTGGATTATTAGTCCAGTAACGTAACCCCTACACTACTGTACCCTGTATTATTAGTCCAGTAACATAACCCCCACCCTAATATACCCCGGATTATTAATCCAGTAACATAATCGCTATACTACTTTACCCTGTATTATTAGTCCAATAACACAACCCCTACAATACTGTACCTGGGATTATTAGCCCAGTAACATAACACCTACACTACTGTAACATGGATTATTAGTGCAATAACATAACCACTGTACTACTGTACAACGGTTTATTAGTCCAGTAATTTTAATGCTACACTACTGTACCGTGGATTATTAGTCCTGGAACATAACCCCCAAACTACTGTACCCTGGATTATTAGTCCATTAACATAACTCCAACACTACTGTACAACGTTATATTAGACAATTAACTTTACCGCAACACTACAGTACCCTGGATTATTAGTCCAGTAACATACCCCCTACACTACTGTCCCCTGGATTATTTACCCAGTAACATAACCCCTTCACTAATGTACCTTGGATTATTAGTCCAGTAACGTAACCCCTACGCTACTGTGCTCTGGGTTATTAATCCAGTAACATAACCCCAACACTACTGTACCCTAGATTATTAATCCAGTAATTTAACCCCTACACTACTGAACCCTGGAATATTGGTCCAGTAACATAACCCCTACATTACTGTACCCTGGATTATTAGGCCAGTAACATAACCCCTACACTACAGTAACCTAGATTATTAGTCCTGTAACATAACCTCTCCACTACAGTACCCTGGATTATTAGTCCAGAAAAATAACCGCTAAACTACTGTACTCTCGATTATTAATCCAGTAATTTAACCCCTACACTACTGAACCCTGGAATATTGGTCCAGTAACATAACCCCTACATTACTGTACCCTGGATTATTAGGCCAGTAACATAACCTCTGCACTACTGGACCCTGGATTATTAGTCCAGTAATTTAACCCCTCCACTACTGTACCCTGGGATATTAGTCCAGTAACATAACCCCTATACTAATGTACCGTGTATTATTAGTCCACTAACGTAAGCCCAACACTACTGTACCCTGGATTATTAGTCCTGTAACATAACCCCAACACTATTGTACCCTGGATTATTAGCCCAGTAACATAACCCCTGCACTACAGTACCCTGGATTATAAATCCAGTAACATAACCCCTACACTATTTACACCGGTTTATTAGACCAGTAACATATCCCCTACACTACTGTACACCGGTTGATAAATCCATTAAGTTTCCCCTCCACTACTGTACCCTAGATTATTAGCCCACTATCATAACCCCTACACTACGGTAACCTGGAATGTTAGTCCATTAATTTAACCCCTACACTGCTGTACCCTTGGTTATTACTCCAGGGACATAACCCCTGCACTACTGTAGCTGGATTGTCAGTCCAGTAACATAACCCCTACACTACTGTACCCTGGATTTTTAGTCCAGTAATTTAACTCCTACACTACTGTACCCCGGGTTATTACTCCAGTAACATCAGTCCTACACTACTGTACCCTGGATTATTAGCCCAGTAACATAACCCCTACACTACTTACACCGGTTTATTAGTCCTGTAAATTTAACCCTACACTACTGTACCCTGGATTATTAGCCCAGTAACATAACCCCTACACTACTGTACCCTGGATTGTTAGTCCAGTAATTTAACCCCTACACTACTGTACCCCGGGTTATCACTCCAGTAACATCAGTCCTACACTATTGTACCCTGGATTATTAGCCCAGTAACATAACCACTACACTAATGTACCTTGGATTATTATTCCAGTAACATAATTCCTACACTACTGTACCCTGGGTTATTACTCCAGGGACAATACTCCTACACAACTGTACCCTGAATTATTATTCCAGTAACATAAGACCTACACTGCTGTACCGTGGATTATTAGTCCAGTAACATAACCCCTACACTACTGTACTCTGGATTATTAGTTCCGTAATATAAACCCTACGCTACTGTACCCTGTATTATTATACGAGTAACATAACCCCTACACTACTGTACCCCGGATTAGTAGACCAGTAACATAACCCCTACACTACTGTACTCTGGATTATTAATCCAGTAACATAACCCCAACACTACTGTAACCCAAGATTATTAGTCCAGTAACATAACCCCTCCACTACTGTACCCCGGATTAGTAGACCGGTAACATAACCCCAACACTACTGTAACCCAAGATTATTAGTCCAGTAACATAACCCCTCCACTACTATACCCTGGATTATTAGTCCAGAAAAATAACCACTAAACTACGGTACTCTCGATTATTAATCCAGTAATTTAACCCCTACACTACTGAACCCTGGAATTTTGGTCCATAACATAACCCCTACATTACTGTACCCTGGATTATTAGGCCAGTAACATAACCCCTACACTACTGAACCCTGGAATTTTGGTCCATAACATAACCCCTACATTACTGTACCCTAGATTATTAGTCCAATAACATAACCCCTCCACTACTGTACCCTGGATTATTAGTCCAGAAAAATAACCGATAAACTACTGTACTCTCGATTATTAATCCAGTAATTTAGCCCCTACACTACTGAACCCTGGAATATTGGTCCTGTAACATAACCCCTACATTACTGTACCCTGGATTATTAGGCCAGTAACATAACCCCTGCACTACTGGACCCTGGATTACTAGTCCAGTAACATAACCGCTGCACTACTGGACCCTGGATTATTAGTCCTGTAACATTACCCCTACACTAATGTACCCTGGATTGTTAGTCCAGTAACATAACCCCTACACTACTGTACCCTGGGTTATTAGTCCAGTAGCTTTACCACTGCACTACAGTACACTGCATTATAAATCCAGTAACATAACCCCTACACTACCGTACCCTTGATTATTAATCCAGTAGCATAACCCCTACACTACTTACCCCGGTTTATTAGACCAGTAACATAACCACTACACTACTGTACACCGGTTTATAAATCCATTAACTATTCCCCTCCACTACTGTACCCTGGATTATTAGCCCACTTTCATAACCCCTACACTACGGTAACCTGGAATGTTAGTCCAGATACATAGCCCCTACACTGCTGTACCCTGGGTTATTAGTCCAGTAACTTTACCCGTACACTACTGTACCCTGGTTTATTAGTCCAGTAACGTAACCCCTACACTACTGTACCCTGGATTATTAGTCCAGTAACTTTTCCCCTACACTACTGTACCCTGGATTATTAGCCCAGTAACATAACCCCTACACTACTTTAACCTGGATTGTTAGTCCAGTAATTTAACCGCTACACTACTGTACCCTGGGTTATTACTCCAGGGACATAAATCCTACGCTACTGTACCCTGAATTATTATTCCAGTAACATCAGTCCTACACAACTGTAACCTGTATTATTAGCCTTGTAACATAACCCCTACTCTAATGTACATTGGATTATTAGTCCAGTAGCATAATCCCTACAATACTGTACCCTGATTTATTACTCCAGGGACATAACTCCTACACTACTGTACCCTGAATTATTATTCCATTAACATAAGACCTACACTACTGTACCTTGGATTATTAGCCCAGTAACATAACCCCTACACTACTGTACCCTGGATTATGAGACCAGTAATTTAACCCCTAAAATAATGAAGCCTGGGTTATTACTCCAGGAACATAACACCTACACTATTGTACCATGAATTATTATTCCAGTAACATAAGACCTACACTACTGTACCCTGGATTATTAGTCCAGTAACATAACCCCTACCGTAAAATACCCCGGACTATTAATCCAGTAACATAATCGCTACACTACTTTACCCTGTATTATTAGTCCAATAACACAACCCCTACACTACTGTACCCTGTATTATTATACCAGTAACATAACACCTACACTACTGTACCCTGGATTATTAGTGCAGTAACATAACCCCTACACTACTGTAACCTGGAATATTAGTGCAATAACATAACCACTGCACTACTGTACACCGGTTTATTAGTCCAGTAATTTTAATGCTACACTACTGTACCCTCGATTATTAGTCCAGGAACATAACCCCCAAACTACTGTACCCTGGATTATTAGTCCATTAACATAACCACAACACTACTGTACACCGGTATATTAGACAAGTAACTTTACCGCAACACTACAGTACCCTGGATTATTAGTCCAGTAACATACCCCCTACACTACTGTCCCCTGGATTATTTACCCAGTAACATAACCCCTTCACTAATGTACCTTGGATTATTAGTCCAGTAACGTAACCCCTACGCTACTGTGCTCTGGATTATTAATTCAGTAACATAACCCCAACACTACTGTATCCTAGATTATTAGTCCAGAAAAATAACCACTAAACTACTGTACTCTCGATTATTAATCCAGTAATTTAACCCCTACACTACTGAACCCTGGAATATTGGTCCAGTAACATAACCCCTACATTACTGTACCCTGGATTATTAGGCCAGTAACATAACCCCTACACTACTGTACCCTTGATTATTAGTCCTGTAACATAACCCCTCCACTACAGTACCCTGGATTATTAGTCCAGAAAAATAACCGCTAAACTACTGTACTCTCGATTATTAATCCAGTAATTTAACCCCTACACTACTGATCCCTGGAATATTGGTCCAGTAACATAACCCCTACATTACTGTACCCTGGATTATTATGCCAATAACATAACCCCTGCACTACTGGACCCTGGATTATTAGTCCAGTAACATAACTCCTACACTACTGTACCCTGGGATCTTAGTCCAGTAACATAACCCCTACACTAATGTACCGTGTATTATTAGTCCACTAACGTAAGACCAACACTAGTGTACCCCGGATTATTAGTCCAGTAACATAACCCCTGCACTACTGAACCCTGGATTATAAATCCAGTAACATAACCCCTACACTACCGTACCCTTGATTATTAATCGAGTAACATAACCCCTACACTACTGTACACCGGTTGATAAATCCATTAACTATTCCCCTCCACTACTGTACCCTGGATTATTAGCCCACTATCATAACCTCTACACTACGGTAACCTGGAATGTTAGTCCATTAATTTAACCCCTACACTGCTGTACCCTGGGTTATTACTCCAGGGACATAACCCCTGCACTACTGGACCCTGGATTGTTAGTCCAGTAAAATAAACCCTACACTACTTACACCAGTTTAGTAGTCCAGTAATTTTACCCGTACGCTACTGTACCCTGGATTATTAGTCCAGAAAAATAACCGATAAACTACTGTACTCTCGATTATTAATCCAGTAATTTAGCCCCTACACTACTGAACCCTGGAATATTGGTCCAGTAACATAACCGCTACATTACTGTACCCTGGATTATTAGGCCAGTAACATAACCCCTGCACTACTGGACCCTGGATTATTAGTCCAGTAACATAACCCCTACATTACTGGACCCTGGATTATTAGTCCAGTAACATAACCCCTACACTACTGTACCCTGGGTTATTAGTCCAGTAACATAACCCCTACACTACTGTACCCTGGATTATTAGTCCAGTAACATAACCCCTACACTAATGTACCCTGGATTGTTAGTCCAGTAACATAATCCCTACACTACTGTACTCTGGATTATTAGTCCATTAACATAACCCCTACACTAATGTACCCTGGATTATTAATCCAGTAACATATCCCCTACACTACTGTACCCTGGATTATTAGTCCAGTAACATAACCCCTACACTAATGTACCCTGGATTATTAGTCCAGTAACATAACCCCTGCACTACTGTCCCCTGGATTATTAGTCCAGTAACATAACACCTATACTACTGTACGCCGGTTTATTAGTCCAGTAGCTTTACCCCTGCACTACAGTACCCTGGATTATAAATCCAGTAACATAACCCCTACACTACCGTACCCTTGATTATTAATCCAGTAACATAACCCCTACACTACTTACCCCGGTTTATTAGACCAGTAACATAACCACTACACTACTGTACACCGGTTTATAAGTCCATTAACTATTCCCCTCCACTACTGTACCCTGGATTATTAGCCCACTATCATAACCCCTACACTACGGTAACCTGGATTGTTAGTCCAGTAATATAACCCCTACACTACTGTACACTGGTTTATTAGTCCAGTAACATAACCCCTACAATACTGTACACTGGGTTATTAGTCCAGTATCTTAACCCCTACACTACTGTAGCCTGTATTATTACTCCAGGAACATACCTCCTACACTAACGTACCCTGAATTATTATTCCAATAACATAAGACCTACACTACTGTAACCTGGATTATTAGTCCAGTAACATAACCCCCAAACCTTTTTACCCTGGGTTATTAGTTCCGTAATATAACCCCTACGCTACTGTACCCTGTATTATTATACCAGTGACATAACCCCTACACTACTGTACCCCGGATTAGTAGTCAAGTAACATAACCCCTACACTACTGTACCCTCGATTATTAGTCCCATAACATAAACCCTACACTACTGTACCTTGGATTATTAGCCCAGTAACATAATCCTTACACTACTGTACCCTGGATTATTAGTCCAGTAACATAATCCCTACACTACTGAACTCTTGATTATTAGTCCAGTAACATAACCGCCACACTACTGTACCCTGGATTGTTAGTCCAGAAAAATAACCCCTAAACTACTGTACCCTCGATGATTAGTCCAGTAATTTAACCCCTACACTACTGTACCCTGGAATATTGGCCCAGTAACATAACCCCTACATTACTGTACCCTGGATTATTAGTCCTGTAACATAACCCCTACACTACTGTACCCTGGATTATTAGTCCTGTAACATAACCCCTACACTACTGTACACCGGTTTATTTGTCCAGTAGCTTTTCCCCTACACTACTGTACCCTGGATTATTAGCCCAGTAACATAATCCCTACACTACTGTACCCTGGATTATTAGTCCAGTACCATAATCCCTACATTACTGCACCCTGGGTTATTAGTCCAGTAACATAACACCTACACAACTTTACACCGGTTTATTTTTCCAGTAGCTTTACCCCTATACTGCTGTACACTGGATGACTATTCCAGTAACATAACCCCTACACGACTGTACCCTGGATTATTAGCCCAGTAACATAACCCCTACACTGCTTTAACCTGGAATGTTAGTGCAGTAATTTAACCCCAACACTACTGTACCCTGGTTTATTACTCCAGGGGCTTAACTCCGACACTGCTGTACCCTGAATTATTATTCCAGTAACATAAATCCTACACTACTGTACCCTGGATGATTAGCCCAGTAACATAACCCCTACACTAATGTACATTGGATTATTAGTCCAGTAAGATAATCCATACATTACTGTATCCTGGTTTATTACTCCAGTGACATAACTCCAACACTACTGTACCCTGAATTATTATTCCAGTAACATAAAACCTACACTACTGTACCCTGGATTATTAGTCCTGTAAAATAACCCCTACACTACTGTACTCTGGGTTATTGGTCCAGTAAACTAACACCTGCATTACTGTACTCTGGATTATTAGTCCAGTGACCTAACCCCTACACTACTGTACCTGGGTTAGTAGTCCAGTAACATAACCCCGACAATACTGTACACCGGTTTATTAGTCCACTAACTTTTCCCCTACAGTACTGTGCCCTGGATTATTAGTCCAGTAACATAACCCCAACACTACTTTACCCTGGGTTATTACTACAGGGTCATAAATCCTAAACTACTGTACCCTGAATTGTTATTCCAGTAACATAATCCCTACACTAGTGTACCCTGGAGTATTAGCCCAGTAACATAACCCCTACAATACTGTACCCTGGATTATTAGTCCAATAATTTAACCCCTACACTGCAGTACACTGGTTTATTAGTCCTGTAACCTTACCCCTACACTACTGTACCCTGTTTTATTCGCCCAGTAACATAACCCCTACACTACTGTACCCTGGATTATTAGTCCAGTAACATAACCCCTACACTACTGTACCCTGGATTATTAGTCCAGTAACATTACCCCTACACTACTGTACCCTGGATTATTAGTCCAGTAACATAACCCCAACACTACTGTACCCTGGATTAGTAGTCCAGTAACATAACCCCTACACTACTGTACCCTGGTTTATTAGCCCAGTAACATAACCCCTACACTACTGTACCCTGGATTATTAGTCCAGTAACATTACCCCTACACTACAGTACCCTGGATTATTAGTCCAGTAACATAACCCCTACACTACTGTATCCTGGATTATTAGTCCGGTATCATAACCTCTTCACTACTATACTCTGGATTATTAGTCCAGTAATATAACCCCTACACTACTGTACCCTGGATTATTAGTCCAGTAATATAACCCCTCCACTACTGAAACCTGGATTATTAGTCCAGTAATATAACCCCTACACTACTGTACCCTGGATTATTAGTCCAGTAACATACCCCCTACACTACTGTACCCTGGATTATTAGTCCAGTAACATAACCCCTACACTACTGTACCCTGGATTATTAGTCCAGTAACATAACCCCTACACTACTGTACCCTGGATTATTAGTCCAGTAACATAACCCCTACACTACTGTACCCTGGATTATTAGTCCAGTAACATTACCCCTGCACTACAGTACCCTGGATTATTAGTCCAGTAATATAACCCCTACACTACTGTACCCTGGATTATTATGCCCGTAAAATAACCCCTACACTACTGTACGCTGCATTATTAGCCCAGTAACATAACCCCTACACTACATTACCCTGGATTATTATCCAGCAACATAACTCCTGCGCTCACACAAATACAGGAAATGCTGGAAAATCTCAGCAGGTCAAGCAGCAACTGTGTAGATAGAAACAACATTTGTGTTATGAGTCCAAATGCCCCTTGTGATGGAATTTATACTGTTTAAAGGAGGTGGAGCAGGTGAAGTTGGATAGAATGTCAGCGATAGGTGGGGACAAAGGAGAGATTGACAAAGATGTCATGAAGTAAACGGATAAAATGAACTTTAATGATATTCATTATTATTCTACATTGGAGAGACCAAACGCAAACTGGGTGACCGCTTTGCAGAACACCTGCGGTCTGTCCGCAAGAAAGACCCAAACCTCCCTGTCGCTTGCCATTTTAACACTCCACCCTGGTCTCTTGCCCACATGTCTATCCTTGGCTTGCTGCATTGTTCCAGTGAAGCCCAACGCAAACTGGAGGAACAGCACCTCATCTTCCAACTAGGCACTTTACAGCCTTCCGGACTGAATATTGAATTCAACAACTTCAGATCATGAACTGCCCCTCCCCCCATCCCCACCCCGTTTCTTCCCCCTCCCTTTTGTTTTTTTCAATAATTTATATAGGTTTTTCTTTTCCCACCTATTTCCATTATTTTAAAATCTACAACTAATACCTTGTCAGTCTTTCCACCCCACCCCCACTAGAGCTGTACCTTGAGTGTCCTGCCATCCATTCTTAATTAGCACATTTTCTTAGATAATATCACCACCTTCAACACCTCTTTGTTCCTTTTGTCTGTGACATCTTTTGATTATCTGCTCCTATCACTGCTTGCTTGTCCCTACAACCACCCCCCACACCCCAACTTCTCTCTCCCTCCCCCCCCACCTTAAACCATCTTATATTTCACCCCTCTCCTAACTATACTCAGTTCTGTTGAAGGGTCGTGAGGACTCGAAATGTCGACTCTTTTCTTCTCTGCCGATGCTGCCAGATCTGCTGAGTTTTTCCAGGTAATTCTGTTTTTGTTTTGGATTTCCAGCATCCGCGGTAGTTTTTTGTTTTTAATGATATTCGTTAGGGCTATAGGAGGTGCTGATAGTGGCATAAAGATAAGAAAGCAGATTGTGATAATAGCAGGACGAGGGCAATCACTCTGTGAAAGAACTATGTGAACCAGTGACAGACAGCCCTAGTGGGCAGAGGGGCAGTGGTGGGGAAACAGGGATAGAAAATGTGATAGAAGGGGGGATAAAATAGGAATAAAACAATGCATAAATGAATAAAAATAAATAAAAATAAAAGTAAGTGGATAGAAAATAAAAATGAATGCAGAAAAAAGGTGATTAAAAAAGGGGGAGGGGACGGAGGAGAGAGTTCATGATCTGAAGTTGTTGAACTCAATATTCAGTCCGGAAGGCTGTAAAGTGCCTAGTCGGAAGATGAGGTGCTGTTCCTCCAGTTTGCGTTCAGCTTCACTGGAACAATGCAGCAGGCCAAGGACGGACATGTGGGCATGAGAGCAGGGTGGAGTGTTAAAATGGCAAGCGACAGGGAGATCTGGGTCATTCTTGCGGACAGACCAAAGGTGTTCTGCAAAGCGGTCACCCAGTCTGCGTTTGGTCTCTCCAATGTAGAGGAAACTGCATTGGGAGCAACGAATGCAGTAGACTAAGTTGAGGGAAGTGCAAGTGAAATGCTGCTTCACTTGAAAGGAGTGTTTGGGCCCTTGGACGGTGAGGGGGGGGGAAGTGAAGGGGCAGGTGTTGCACCTTCTGCGGTTGCATGGGAAGGTGCCGTGGGAGGGGGTTGAGGTGTTGGGGTGATGGAGGAGTGGACCAGGGTGTCCCCTGCACCGGTCAAACAAGTACCTAACTATTCTAATCCTATTTTCTAGCACTAGGCCCATAGCCTTGTACGCCATGGCATCGCAAGTGAACATCCAAATACTTCTTAAATATTATGAGGGTTTCTGCCTCTACCACCCTTTCAGATCCCCGTGGAATGCCGACGGGGGGGTGAAGGGAAGATGTGTTTGGTGGTGGCATCATGCTGGAGTTGGCGGAAATGGCGGAGGATGATCCTTTGAATGCGGAGGCTGGTGGGGTGATAAGTGAGGATAAGGGGGACCCTATCATGGTTCTGGGAGGGAGAGGTAGGTGTGAGAGGTGGGTCGGACACAGCTGAGGGCCCTGTCAACCACAGTGTGGGCGGGGTGGGGGGAACCTCAGTTAAGGAAGAAGGAGGACATGTTAGAGGAACTGTTTTTGAAAGTGGCATCATCAGAACAGATGGAACGAAGGAACTGAGAGAATGGAATGGGGTCCTTACAAGAAGCGGGGTGTGAGGAGCTGTAGTCGAGGTAGCTATGGGAGTCGGTAGGCTTGTAATGGATATTGGTGGATAGTCTATCATCAGAAATTGAGACAGAGAGATCAAGGAAGGGAAGAGAAGTGTCAGAGATGGATCATGTGAAAATGATGGAGGGGTGGAGATTGGAAGCAAAATTAATAAATTTTTCCAGGTCCCGACGAGAGCATGAAGCAGCACCGAAGTAATCATCGATGTACCGGAGAAAGAGTTGTGGGAGGGGGCCGGAGTAGGACTGGAACAAGGAATGTTCCACATACCCCATAAAGAGACAGGCATAGCTGGGGCCCATGTGGGTACCCATAGCCACACCTTTTATTTGGAGGAAGTGAGAGGAGTTTAAGGAGAAATTGTTCAGTGTGAGAACAAGTTCAGCCAGACGGAGGAGAGTAGTGGTGGATGGGGATTGTTCGGGCCTCTGTTCAAGGAAGAAGCTAAGGGCCCTCAGACCATCCTGGTGGGGGATGGAGGTGTAGAGGGATTGGACATCCATGGTGAAGAGGAGGTGGTTAGGGCCAGGGAACTGGAAATTGTTGATACGATGTAGGATGTCAGAGGAATCACGGATGTAGGTGGGAAGAGACTGGACAAGGGGAGAGAGAATGGAGTCAAGATAGCAAGAAATGAGTTCCGTGGGGCAGGAACAGGCTGACACGATCGGTCTGCCGGGACAGTCCTGTTTGTGGATTTTGGGTAGGAGGTAGAAGCGGGCCGTCCAAGGTTGGGAGACTATCAGGTTGGAAGCTGTAGGGGGAAGATCTCCAGAGGAGATGAGGTCAGTAACAGCCCTGGAAACAATGGCTTGATGTTCTGTGGTGGGGTCATGGTCCAGGGAGAGGTAGGAGGAAGTGTCGGCGAGTTGACGCTCAGCCTCTGCGAGGTAGAGGTCAGTGCACCAGACAACAACAGCACCACCCTTGTCAGCGGGTTTAATGACAATGTCAGGGTTGGACCTGAGAGAACGGAGTGCAGTAAGTTCAGAGAGAGACAGGTTAGAGTGGGTGAGAGGAGCAGAGAAATTGAGACGACTGATGTCACACCGACAGTTCTCAATGAAAAGATCAAGAGAAGGTAAGAATCCAGAGGGAGGGGTCCAGGTGGAGGGAGAATATTGGAGGTGGGTAAAAGGATCCGTTGAACGGGGAGAGGACTCCTGCCCAAAGAAGTGAGCACGGAGACGAAAGCGGCGGAAGAAGAGTTCAGCATCGTGCCGAGCCCGAAATTCATTGAGATGAGGGCGTAAGGGTACGAAACTAAGTCCTTTCCGGAATACAGAGGATTCAGCATCAGAGATGGAAGGTCAGAGGGTATGGTGAATATGTGATAGTGAGCTCCACATTCTCACCACTCTCTGTGATACAGAGTTCCATACAGTCAGAGAGGTCTACAGCACAGGAAAAGGCCCTTTGGCCCATCGAGCCTGCGCCGGTCAAACAAGTACCTAACTATTCTAATCCCATTTTCCTGCACTAGGCCCAAAGCCTTGTATACCATGGCATCGCAAGTGAACATCCAAATACTTCTTAACTGTTATGAGGGTTTCTGCCTCTACCACCCTTTCAGACAGTGAGTTCCAGATTCCCACCACCCTCTGGGTGAAAAAATTCTTCCTCACATCCCCTCTAAACCTCCTGCCCCTTACCTTAAATCTATGCCCCCTGGTTATTGATCCCTCCACCAAGGGGAAAAGTTCCTTCCTGTCTACCCTATCTATGCCCCTCATAATTTTATACACCTCAATCATGTCCCCCCTCAATCTCCTTTGCTCCAGGGAAAATAATCCCAGTCTATCCAATCTCTCCTCATAACTAAAACTCTCCAGCCCAGGCAACATCCTGGTAAATCTCCTCTGCACTCTCTCTGGTGCAATCACATCCTTCCTACAATGCGGATTCCAGAACTGCACACAATACTCTAGCTGTGGCCTAACCAGCATTTTATACAGTTCCAGCATAACCTCCCTGCTCTTATATTCTATGTCTTGGCTAATAAAGGCAAGTATTCCATATGCCTTCTTAACCACCTTATCTACCTGTTCCGCTACCTTAAGGGACCGGTGGACATGCACAGCAAGGTCTCTCTGGTCCTCGGTACTTCCCAGGGTCCTAATATTCATCATGCAGTCTTGTACCTTGTTTGTCCTGCCCAAGTACATCGCCTCACACTTATCTGGATTAAATTCTATTTGCCACTGATCAGCCCATCTGACCAGCCTGTCTATAATCCTCCTGTAATCTAAGGCTATCCTCCTGACTATTTACCACCCCACCAATTTTCGTGTCAACCGCGAACTTACTGATCAACCCTCCTACATTCAATCCTAAATTGTTTATATATACCACAAACAGCAAGGGACCCAACACCGATCCCTGTGGAACCCCACTGGATACAGGAATCCACTCACAAAAACACCCCTCGACCATCACCCTCTGCTTCCTGCCACTCAGCCAATTCTGGATCCAATTTGTAAAATTGCCTTGGATCCCATGGGCTCTTAACTTCATTATCAGTCTCCCATGCGGGACCTTATCAAAAGCCTTGCTGAAGCCCAAGTAAACTACGTCGACTGCATTACCCTCATCTACACACCTGGTCACCTCTTCAAAAAATTCAATCAAATTGGTCAGACATGATCTCCCCTTAACAAAACCATGCTGACTGTCCTCGATTAATCCCTGTCTCTCCAAGTGTAGATTAATCCTGTCCATCAGAACTGCGTCCAATTGTTTCCCCACCACTGAGGCTGGATTCCACATTCTTCCCACTCTGTGATAGTGTGTTCCACATTCTCACCACTCTCTCTGATAGTGAGTTACACATTCTCACCACTCTCTGTGATAGTGAGTTTCACATTCTCACCACTCTGTGATAGTGAGTTACACATTCTCACCACTCTCTGTGATAGTTACACATTCTCACCACTCTCTGTGATAGTGAGTTACACATTCTCACCACTCTCTGTGATAGTGAGTTACACATACTCACCACTCTCTCTGATAGTGAGTTACACATTCTCACCACTCTCTGTGATAGTGAGTTACACATTCTCACCACTCTCTGTGATAGTGAGTTTCACATTCTCACCACTCTGTGATAGTGAGTTACACATTCTCACCACTCTCTGTGATAGTTACACATTCTCACCACTCTCTGTGATAGTGAGTTACACATTCTCACCACTCTCTCTGATAGTGAGTTACACATTCTCACCACTCTCTGTGATAGTGAGTTACACATTCTCACCACTCTCTGTGATAGTGAGTTACACATTCTCACCACTCTCTGTGATAGTGAGTTACACATTCTCACCACTCTCTGTGATAGTTACACATTCTCACCACTCTCTGTGATAGTTACACATTCTCACCCCTCTCTGTGATAGTGAGTTACACATTCTCACCACTCTCTGTGATAGTGAGTTACACATTCTCACCACTCTCTGTGATAGTGAGTTCCACATTCTCACCACTCTCTGTGATAGTGAGTTCCACATTCTCACCACTCTCTGTGATAGTGAGTTACACATTCTCACCACTCTCTGTGATAGTGAGTTACACATTCTCACCACTCTCTGTGATAGTGAGTTCCACATTCTCACCACTCTCTCTGATAGTGAGTTCCACATTCTCACCACTCTCTGTGATAGTGAGTTACACATTCTCACCACTCTCTGTGATAGTGAGTTACACATTCTCACCACTCTCTGTGATAGTGAGTTACACATTCTCACCACTCTCTGTGATAGTGAGTTACACATTCTCACCACTCTCTGTGATAGTGAGTTACACATTCTCACCACTCTCTGTGATAGTGAGTTCCACATTCTCACCACTCTGTGATAGTGAGTTACACATTCTCACCACTCTCTGTGATAGTGAGTTACACATTCTCACCACTCTCTGTGATAGTTACACATTCTCACCACTCTCTGTGATAGTGAGTTACACATTCTCACCACTCTCTGTGATAGTGAGTTACACATTCTCACCACTCTCTGTGATAGTGAGTTACACATTCTCACCACTCTGTGATAGTGAATTACACATTCTCACCACTCTCTGTGATAGTGAGTTATACATTCTCACCCACTCTCTGTGATAGTGAGTTACACATTCTCACCACTCTGTGATAGTGAGTTACACATTCTCACCACTCTGTGATATTGAGTTACACATTCTCACCACTCTTTCTGATAGTGAGTTCCACATTCTCACCACTTTCTGTGATAGTGAGTTACACATTCTCACCACTCTCTGTGATAGTGAGTTACACATACTCACTACTCTGTGATAGTGAGTTCCACATTCTCACCACTCTCTGTGATAGTGAGTTTCACATTCTCACCACTCTCTGTGATAGTGAGTTACACATTCTCACCACTCTCTGTGATAGTGAGTTACACATTCTTCCCACTCTGTGATAGTGAGTTACACATTCTCACCACTCTCTGTGATAGTGAGTTACACATTCTCACAACTCTCTGTGATAGTGAGTTACACATTCTCACCACTCTCTGTGATAGTGAGTTACACATTCTCACCACTCTCTGTGATAGTGAGTTACACATTCTCACCACTCTCTGTGATAGTTACACATTCTCACCACTCTCTGTGATAGTGAGTTACACATTCTCACCACTCTCTGTGATAGTGAGTTACACATTCTCACCACTCTCTGTGATAGTGAGTTACACATTCTCACCACTCTCTGTGATAGTGAGTTACACATTCTCACCACTCTCTGTGATAGTGAGTTACACATTCTCACCACTCTGATAGTGAATTACACATTCTCACCACTCTCTGTGATAGTGAGTTATACATTCTCACCCACTCTCTGTGATAGTGAGTTACACATTCTCACCACTCTGTGATAGTGAGTTACACATTCTCACCACTCTGTGATATTGAGTTACACATTCTCACCACTCTTTCTGATAGTGAGTTCCACATTCTCACCACTTTCTGTGATAGTGAGTTACACATTCTCACCACTCTCTGTGATAGTGAGTTACACATACTCACTACTCTGTGATAGTGAGTTCCACATTCTCACCACTCTCTGTGATAGTGAGTTTCACATTCTCACCACTCTCTGTGATAGTGAGTTACACATTCTCACCCATTCTCTGTGATAGTGAGTTACACATTCTCACCACTCTCTGTGATAGTGTGTTCCACATTCTCACCACCCTGTGATAGTGAATTACACATTCTCACCCACTCTCTGTGATAGTGAGTTACACATTCTCACCACTCTCTGTGATAGTGAGTTCCACATTCTCACCACTCTGTGATAGTAAATTACACATACTCACCACTCTATGATAGTGAATTACACATTCTCACCACTCTCTGTGATAGTGAGTTCCAAATTCTCAGCACTCTGTGATAGTGAGTTACACATTCTCACCACTCTCTGTGATAGTGAGTTCCACATTCTCACCACTCTCTGTGATAGTGAGTTACACATTCTCACCACTCTCTGTGATAGTGAGTTCCACATTCTCACCACTCTCTGTGATAGTGTGTTTCACATTCTCACCGCTCTCTGTGATAGTGAGTTCCACATTCTCACCACCCCCTGTGATAGCGAGTTACACGTTCTCACCACTCTCTTTGATAGTGAGTTACACATCCTCCCCACTCTCTGTGATAGTGAGTTACACATTCTCACCACTCTCTGTGATAGTGAGTTACACATTCTCACCCATCGCTGTGAAAGTGAGTTTCACATACTCACCACTCTCTGTGATAGTGAGTTACACATTTTCACCCATCGCTGTGATAGTGAGTTTCACATACTCACCACTCTGTGATAATGAGTTCCACCATCTCACCACTCTCTGTGATAGAGTTACACATTCTCACCACTCTGTGATAGTGAGTTCCACATTCTCACCACGCTCTGTAATAGTGAGTTAAACATTCTCACCACTCTCTCTGATAGTGAGTTACACATTCTCACCACTCTCTGTGATAGTGAGTTACACATTCTCCCCATTCTCTGTGATAGTGAGTTACACATTCTCACCACTCTCTCTGATAGTGAGTTACACATTCTCACCACTCTGTGATAGTGAGTTACACATTCTCACCCATTCTCTGTGATAGTGAGTTCTACATTCTCACCACTCTGTGATAGTAAATTACACATTCTCACGACTCTCTGTGATAGTGAGTTCCACATTCTCACCACTCTCTGTGATAGTGAGTTACACATTCTCACCACTCTGTGATAGTGAATTACACATTCTCACCACTCTCTGTGATAGTGAGTTCCAAATTCTCACCACTCTCTGTGATAGTGAGTTACACATTCTCACCACTCTCTGTGATAGTGAGTTCGACATTCTCACCACTCTCTGTGATAGTGAGTTACACATTCTCACCACTCTCTGATAGTGAGTTCCACATTCTCACCACTCTCTGTGATAGTGAGTTACACATTCTCACCACTCTCTGATAGTGAGTTCCACATTCTCACCACTCTCTGTGATAGTGAGTTCCACATTCTCACCACTCTGTGATAGTGAGTTCCACATTCTCACCCATCGCTGTGATAGTGAGTTTCACATACTCACCACTCTCTGTGATAGTGAGTTCCACATTCTCACCACTCTCTGTGATAGTGAATTACACATTCTCACCACTCTGTGATAGTGAGTTACACATTCTCACCCATTCTCTGTGATAGTGAGTTACACATTCTCACTACTCTCTGTGATAATGAGTTACACATTCTCACCCACTCTCTGTGATAGTGAGTTTCACATTCTCACCGCTCTCTGTGATAGTGAGTTACACATACTCACTACTCTGTGATAGTGAGTTCCACATTCTCACCACTCTCTGTGATAGTGAGTTCCACATTCTCACCACTCTCTGTGATAGTGAGTTTCACATTCTCACCACTCTCTGTGATAGTGAGTTACACATTCTCACCCATTCTCTGTGATAGTGAGTTACACATTCTCACCACTCTCTGTGATAGTGTGTTCCACATTCTCACCACTCTGTGATAGTGAATTACACATTCTCACCACTCTCTGTGATAGTGAGTTATACATTCTCACCCACTCTCTGTGATAGTGAGTTACACATTCTCACCACTCTCTGTGATAGTGTGTTCCACATTCTCACCACTCTGTGATAGTGAATTACACATTCTCACCACTCTCTGTGATAGTGAGTTATACATTCTCACCCACTCTCTGTGATAGTGAGTTACACATTCTCACCACTCTGTGATATTGAGTTACACATTCTCACCACTCTTTCTGATAGTGAGTTCCACATTCTCACCACTTTCTGTGATAGTGAGTTACACATTCTCACCACTCTCTGTGATAGTGAGTTACACATTCTCACCACTCTCTGTGATAGTGAGTTCCACATTCTCATCACTCTCTCTGATAGTGAGTTACACATTCTCACCACTCTCTGTGATAGTGAGTTCCACATTCTCACCACTCTGTGATAGTAAATTACACATACTCACCACTCTATGATAGTGAATTACACATTCTCACCACTCTGTGATAGTGAGTTCCAAATTCTCAGCACTCTCTGTGATAGTGAGTTACACATTCTCACCACTCTCTGTGATAGTGAGTTCCACATTCTCACCACTCTCTGTGATAGTGAGTTACACGTACTCACCATTCTCTGTGATAGTGAGTTACACATTCTCACCACTCTCTGTGATAGTGAGTTACACATTCTCAGCACTCTCTGTGATAGTGAGTTCCACATTCTCACCACTCTCTGTGATAGTGTGTTTCACATTCTCACCGCTCTCTGTGATAGTGAGTTCCACATTCTCACCACCCCCTGTGATAGCGAGTTACACGTTCTCACCACTCTCTTTGATAGTGAGTTACACATCCTCCCCACTCTCTGTGATAGTGAGTTACACATTCTCACCACTCTCTGTGATAGTGAGTTACACATTCTCACCCATCGCTGTGAAAGTGAGTTTCACATACTCACCACTCTCTGTGATAGTGAGTTACACATTTTCACCCATCGCTGTGATAGTGAGTTTCACATACTCACCATTCTGTGATAATGAGTTCCACCATCTCACCACTCTCTGTGATAGTGAGTTACACATTCTCACCACTCTCTGTGATAGTGAGTTCCACATTCTCACCACGCTCTGTGATAGTGAGTTAAACATTCTCACCACTCTCTCTGATAGTGAGTTACACATTCTCACCACTCTCTCTGATAGTGAGTTCCACATTCTCACCACTCTCTGTGGTAGTGATTTACACATTCTCACCACTCTCTGTGATAGTGAGTTACACATTCTCCCCATTCTCTGTGATAGTGAGTTACACATTCTCCCCATTCTCTGTGATAGTGAGTTACACATACTCACCCACTCTCTGTGATATTATGTTTCACATTCTCACCACACTCTGTGATAGTGAGTTACACATTCTCACCCACTCTCTGTGATAGTGAGTTACACATTCTCACCACTGTCCGTGATAGTGAATTACACATACTCACCACTCTCTGTGATAGTGAGTTTCACATTCCCACCACTCTCTGTGATAGTGAGTTCCACATTCTCCCCACTCTCTGTGATAGTGAGTTACACATTCTCCCCACTCTCTGTGATAGTGACTTCCACATTCTCCCCACTCTGTGATAGTGAGTTACACATTCTCCCCACTCTCTGTGATAGTGAGTTACACATTCTCACCACTCTCTATGATAGTGTGTTCCACATTCTCACCACTCTGTGATAGTGAGTTACACATTCTCACCACTCTCTGTGATAGTGAGTTACACATTCTCACCCACTCTCTGTGATAGTGAGTTACACATTCTCACCACTCTCTGTGATAGTGAGTTACACATTCTCACCACTCTCTGTGATAGTGAGTTACACATTCTCACCACTCTCTGTGATAGTGAGTTACACATTCTCACCCACTCTCTGTGATAGTGAGTTACACATTCTCACCACTCTCTGTGATAGTGAGTTACACATTCTCACCACTCTCTGTGATAGTGAGTTCCACATTCTCACCACTCTGTGATAGTGAGTTATCCATTCTCACCACTCTCTCTGATAGTGAGTTCCACATTCTCACCACTCTCTGTGATAGTGAGTACCACATTCTCACCACTCTCTCTGATAGTGAGTTCCACATTCTCACCACTCTCTCTGATAGTGAGTTCCACATTTTGACCAAACTGTGTGACTTTGAGAGAGTTGGTGTGTGAATGAGTGTGAGGGTGTGAGTTTGTGAGTGATTATGTGAGGGAGTGAGGAAGTGACTGAGTGTGAGAAAAGGAGAGAGAACCCTGAGATTGCGGGTGAACTGGATACCCTCTCCCACACACCGTCATACCCATATACCCACACCCTCACACCCACTCCCACACCCTCACACCTACACCCACACCCCCACAACCCCACACCCACACCCTCACACCCACACCCTCACACCCACACCCTCACACCCACACACTCACACCCACACCCGCACACCCATACACCCACTCCCGCACACCCACACACCCACACCCACACACCCTCACCCACACACCCTCACCCACACACCCTCACCCACACACCCACACACCCACACACCCTCACCCTCACATCCACAGCCGCCCCCACACACCCGCACCCTCACACCCACACCCACACACCCACACACCCACACCCACACACCCACACCCACACACCCTCACACCCACACCCTCACACCCACACCCTCACACCCATACCCTCACACCCACACACCCGCACCCACACCCACACCCGCACACCCACACCCGCACCCGCACACCCACAGCCGCACACCCTCACACCCTCACACCCACACCCGCACACCCACACACCCAAACCCTCACACCCACACACCCACACCCAAACCCTCACACCCACACCCTCACACCCACACCCTCACACCCACACACCCACACACCCACACACTCACACCCGCACACCCGCACACCCGCACACCCACACCCAAACCCTCACACCCACACCCTCACACCCACACACCCACACAACCTCACACCCACACACCCACACCCTCACACCCACACACTCACACCCACACACTCACACCCACACACTCACACCCACACACCCTCACCCACACCCTCACACCCACACACCCACACCCACACACCCACATCCTCACACCCACACCCTCACACCCACACACTCACACCCTCACACCCACACACCCACACCCAAACCCTCACACCCACACCCACACACCCACACCCACACACCCACACCCTCACACCCTCACACCCACACACCCAAGCCCTCACACCCTCACACCCACACCCACACCCACACACCCAAACCCTCACAACCAAACCCTCACACCCTCACACCCGCACACCCACACACCCACACCCTCACACCCACACACCCACACACTCACACGCACACACCCTCACCCACACCCTCACACCCACACATCCACACCCTCACACCCACATACCCACACCCTCACACCCACACACTCACACCCTCACACCCACACACCCACACCCTCACACCCACATACCCACACCCTCACATCCACACCCTCACACCCACACACCCACACCCTCACACTCACACCCTCACACCCACACAGCCACACCCAAACCCTCGCATCCACACCCTCACACCCACACACCCACACCCACACACCCACACCCTCACACACACACACTCACACCCACACCCACACCCGCACATCCACACCCGCACACGCACAGCCGCACACCCTCACACCCTCACACCCACACCCGCACACCCACACACCCAAACCCTCACACCCACACCCTCACACCCACACCCGCACCCCCACACACCCACACACTCACACCCTCACACCCGCACACCCGCACACCCACACCCAAACCCTCACACCCACACCCTCACACCCACACACCCACACAACCTCACACCCACACACCCACACCCTCACACCCACACACACACACCCACACACTCACACCCACACACTCACACCCACACACTCACACCCACACACTCACACCCACACACTGACACCCACACACCCTCACCCACACGCTCACACCCACACCCTCACACACACACACCCACACCCACACCCTCACACCCTCACACCCACACACCCACACCCAAACCCTCACACCCACACCCACACACCCACACCCACACACCCACACCCACACACCCACACACTCACACCCACACACCCAAGCCCTCACACCCTCACACCCACACCCACACACCCAAACCCTCACAACCAAACCCTCACACCCTCACACCCGCACACCCACACCCTCACACCCACACACCCACACACCCACACACTCAAACCCACACACCCTCACCCACACCCTCACACCCACACACCCACACCCTCACACCCACATACCCACACCCTCACACCCACACACTCACACCCTCACACCCTCACACCCACACACCCACACCCTCACACTCACACCCTCACACCCACACAGCCACACCCAAACCCTCACATCCACACCCTCACACCCACATACCCACACCCTCACATCCACACCCTCACACCCACACACCCACACCCTCACACTCACACCCTCACACCCACACAGCCACACCCAAACCCTCACATCCACACCCTCACACCCACACACCCACACCCACACACCCACACCCTCACACCCACACACCCACACCCACTCACACACTCACACCCTCACACCCTAACACTCACACCCTCACACCCTCACACCCACACCCAATCCCTCACACCAACACCCACACACCCACACCCTCACACCCACACACCCACGCCCTCACACCCTCACACCCACACACTCACACCCTCACACCCACACCCACACACCCAAACCCTCACACCCACACCCTCACACCCGCAACCTCACACCCGCACCCTCACACCTGCACACCCACACACCCTCACACCCTCACACCCTCACACCCACACACCCACACACCCACACCCTCACACCCTCACACCCTCACACCCACACACCCACACACCCACATCCTCACATCCACACCCTCACACCCACACACCCACACCCACACACCCACACCCTCACACCATCACACCCACACACCCACACCCTCACACTCACACCCTCACACCCACACCCAATCCCTCACACCCACACACTCACACCCTCACACCCTCACACCCACACACCCACGCCCTCACACCCTCACACCCACACACTCACACCCTCACACCCACACCCACACACCCAAACCCTCACACCCGCAACCTCACACCCGCAACCTCACACCTGCACCCTCACACCCGCACACCCACACCCGCACACCCACACCCTCACACCCTCACACCCACACACCCACACACTCACACCCACACACTCACACCCACACACCCACACACCCTCACACCCACACCCTCACACCCACACACCCACACCCTCACACCCACACACCCACGCACCCACACACCCACACCCAAACCCTCACACCCACACCCACACACCCACACACCCACACCCTCACACCCACGCCCTCACACCCTCACACCCTCACACCCACACACTCACACCCACACCCACACACCCAAACCCTCACACCCAAACCCTCACACCCAAACCCTCACACCCACACACCCGCACACCCACACACTCACACCCTCACACCCAAACCCTCACACCCAAACCCTCACACCCGCACACCCACACCCGCACACCCACACACCCTCACCCTCACACCCACACACCCACGCCCTCACACCAACGCCCTCACAACCTCACACCCACACCAACACACCCAAACCCTCACACCCACACCCTCACACCCGCACACCCACACACCCTCACCCTCACACCCACACACTCACACCCTCACACCCACACACCCAAACCCTCACACCCAAACCCTCACACCCAAACCCTCACACCCACACACTCACACCTGCACACCCGCACCCTCACACCCACACCCACACCCACACACCCACACACCCACACCCACCCACACCCACCCACACCCACACACCCTCACACCCTCACACCCTCACACCCTCACACCCTCACACCCACACCCTCACACCCACACCCTCACACCCACACACCCGCACGCACACCCACACCCGCACACCCACACCCGCACACCCACACCCGCACACCCACAGCCGCACACCCTCACACCCTCACACCCACACCCGCACACCCACACACCCAAACCCTCACACCCACACACCCACACCCAAACCCTCACACCCACACACCCACACCCTCACACCCTCACACCCTCACACACTCACACACTCACACACTCACACCCACACACCCTCACACCCACACACCCACACCCTCACACTCACACCCTCACACCCACACACCCACACCCAAACCCTCACACCCACACCCACACACCCACACACCCACACACCCTCACACCCACACCCTCACACCCACACCCTCACACCCACACCCTCACACCCACACCCTCACACTCACACCCTCACACCCACACCCAAACCCTCACACCCACACCCTCACACCCACACACCCACGCCCTCACACCCACACCCACACCCACACACCCAAACCCTCACACCCAAACCCTCACACCCACACCCTCACACCCACACCCTCACACCCTCACACCCACACACCCACACACACTCACATCCACACCCTCACACCCACACACCCACACCCTCACACCCACACACCCACACCCTCACACTCACACCCTCACACCCACACACCCACACCCAAACCCTCACATCCACACCCTCACACCCACACACCCACACCCTCACACCCTCACACCCACACACCCACACCCTCACACTCACACCCTCACACCCACACCCAATCCCTCACACCCACACACCCACACACCCACACCCTCAAACCCTCACACCCACGCCCTCACACCCTCACACCGACACACTCACACCCTCACACCCACACCCACACACCCAAACCCTCACACCCACACCCTCACACCCGCAACCTCACACCCGCACCCTCACACCCGCACACCCACACCTGCACACCCACACACCCTCACACCCTCACACCCACACACTCACACCCTCACACCCACACACCCACACACCCACACCCTCACACCCACACACCCACACCCTCACACCCTCACACCCACACACCCACACCCTCACACCCACACACCCACACACCCTCACACCCATACCCTCACACCCACACACCCACACCCTCACACTCACAGCCTCACACCCACACACCCACACCCAAACCCTCACATCCACACCCTCACACCCACACACCCACACCCACACACCCACACCCTCACACCCTCACACCCACACACACTCACCCTCACACTCACACCCTCACACCCACACCCAATCCCTCACACCCACACCCACACACCCACACACCCACACCCTCACACCCTCACACCCACACACCCACGCCCTCACACCCTCACACCCACACACTCACACCCTCACACCCACACCCAAACCCTCACACCCACACCCTCACACCCGCAACCTCACACCCGCACCCTCACACACTCTCACACCCACACCCTCACACCCACACACCACACCCTCACACCCACACACCCACACCCTCACATCCACACACCCACACCCAAACCCTCACATCCACACTCTCACACCCACACCCTCACACCCTCACATTCACACCCTCACACCCACACACCCACACCCAAACCCTCACATCCACACCCTCACACCCACACACCCACACCCTCACACCCTCACACCCTCACACCCACACACCCACACCCTCACACCCACACCCTCACACTCACAGCCTCACACCCACACACCCACACCCAAACCCTCACATCCACACCCTCACACCCACACACCCACACCCACACACCCACAACCTCACACCCTCACACCCACACACACTCACCCTCACACTCACACCCTCACACCCACACCCAATCCCTCACACCCACACCCACACACCCACACACCCACACCCTCACACCCTCACACCCACGCCCTCACACCCTCACACCCACACACTCACACCCTCACACCCTCACACCCACACCCACACCCAAACCCTCACACCCGCAACCTCACACCCGCAACCTCACACCCGCACCCTCACACACTCTCACACCCACACCCTCACACCCTCACACCCACACACCCACACCCTCACACCCACACACCCACACCCTCACACCCACACCCTCACATTCACACCCTCACACCCACACACCCACACCCAAACCCTCACATCCACACCCTCACACCCACACACCCACACACCCACACCTTCACACCCTCACACCCTCACACCCACACACCCACACACCCACACCCTCACACCCACACCCACACCCACACACCCAAACCCTCACACCCACACCCTCACACCCGCAACCTCACACCCGCACCCTCACACCCGCAAACCCACACCCGCACACCCACACCCCCTCACACCCACACCCTCACACCCACACACCCACACCCTCACACCGTCACACCCACACACCCACACCCTCACACCCACACACTCACACCCTCACACCCACACCCTCACACCCTCACACCCACACCCACACACCCACACCATCACACCCTCACACCCACACACCCACACACCCACACACCCACACCCTCACACCCTCACACCCACACCCACACCCACACACCCAAACCCTCACCCTCACACCCTCACACCCGCAACCTCACACCCGCACACCCACACCCGCACACCCACACCCGCACACCCACACACCCTCACACCCTCACACCCACACCTACACACCCACACACTCACACACTCACACCCACACCCACACACCCAAACCCTCACACCCAAACCCTCACACCCAAACCCTCACACCCAAACCCTCACACCCACACACCCGCACACCCACACACTCACACCCTCACACCCACACCCGCACACCCACACCCGCACACCCATAGCCGCACACCCAAACCCTCACACCCAAACCCTCACACCCACACCCTCACAACCACACACCCACACCCTCACACCCACACCCTCACACTCACAGCCTCACACCCACACACCCACACCCAAACCCTCACATCCACACCCTCACACCCACACACCCACACCCACACACCCACACCCTCACACTCACACAC
>NW_027597232.1:0-93000 GCF_964194155.1 Cetorhinus maximus
TTCTTCCTCCTACAGTCTCTCTCCCTCTCTCCCCCACAGTCTCTCTCTCTCTCTCCCCCCAGTCTCTCTTTTTCTCCCTCCCAGTGTGTCTCTCTCTCCCTCTCTCTCCCCCAGTCTCTCTCTCCCCCAGTCTATCTCTCCCTCTCCTCCAGCCTTGGTCTCTCTATCCCCCAGTTCTCTCTCCCACCCCCACTCCCCCAGTCTCTCTCTCTCCCTCTCCCCCAGTCTCTCTCTCTCCCTCTCCCCAAATCTCTCTCTCTTCCCCAGTCTCTCTCTCTCCCCCAGTCTCTCTCTCTCCCCAGTCTATCTCTCTCTCTATTTAAATCTCTCCCTCTCTCTCTCCCCCAGTGTCAGTCTCTCTCCTTCCCCCGGTCTCTCTCTGCCCCAGTCTCCCCCTCTCTCCCCCATTCTCTCTCTCTCTCTCTCCACCCCCCCCCCCCAATCTCTCTCTACCCAGTCTCTCTCTCTCTCCCCCAGCTCTTTCCTTCTCTCTCTCTCCCCTGTCACTCTCCCTCTCTCTCTTACTTACCCCCAGTCTCGCTCTCTTTCTCTCGCCTAGTCTCTCTCCCCCTCTTCCAGTCTCTCTCTCACCGTCTAACTCTGTCTCTCCCCTTGCTCTCTCTCCCTCAGTCTCTCTCTCTGTCTCTCCCTCTCTCCCCTGCAGTCCCTCTCGCTCTCTCTCTCCCCAGTTTCTCTCTCTCTCTCACCACCCGTCTCTCACTCTCTCTTTCCCCCAGACTCTCTCTCCCCATCTCTCTCCCTGTATCTATCTCCCCAGTCTCTCTCTCTTTCCCCCAATGCCTTTTTCTCTCTTTCCCCCAATCTCTCTCTATCTCTCTCCCTCCCTCTCTCCCCCAGTCTCTCCATCTCTCTCTCTCCCCCAGTCTCTCTGAGAGTGCTTAATTCGAATATTGTGGATCTGTTTGAGGGGAAGCTATATAAACGTAGGAGGGAGAAAGAAATAGGATATGCTGATGGGTTGGCAAGATGTTGGTTCTTTCTGGCCCATGAAATATATGTTTTGTCACCAGGGTTAGTGCAGCCAACAGGAAATTCAGCAATTTGTCTGTTCAGGCAGCAGCTGGCACACACTCTCCTGCTGTTCCTGTGAACCGTGGGTTCTATCACCAGCGATAGGGAGAATTTCGGGAGTTTGCAAAGATAGTGGGGTGTGTAAGGCTGGGTTCAGTTACAGAGATGCAGAGTGCGAGTCTGCTGGAGGGCGTTGCAGGTGCAGGGATGGCTGTGGGGACGCAATTGCTCGAGAGTGGGAGAGGTTTGGATATGTGGAGGAAGGTCCAGCGCTCGGGAGGGGTATAAGGGAGGGACTGAGTTTTTTGTGGCCTCAATAGGCCCTTGACAGTTTGGCGGACGCACAGCCTCATGGTGTGTCGTTTTACCCGTCGGCCGGTCAGGCCCGTCCCCTGCACACCGACGAGGATATTCTGCCCATAATCCTTGTTTTATTCTCCCTGCCAAACTGAATAGCTCATATTTCCTAACGTTAGGTCTACCTGCCATCTCCCACCCATTCATTTAACCTGCACGTATCGTTTTGCAGCCCCATTGGCTTCCCCCTCACAGCTTCCTTTCCCGCTTCACCTTTGTGGTGTCCAGGAAGGATCCACCACCCACTCCTCCCTCTCGCACGTCATTGATGTGAGTTACAAGTAGATGAGGCTATTTCCTCAGGTTTGTAAGTAGCCCGAACTTACACAAGTTCGCCCGTAACTATTATTTTATAGCCCCAATCTTTTTGTTTTTGGAAACATAAACTTGATTCATAAAACATCTGAACGAGCATTTCAAAATCGCCATCACAAAAAGTACAATCAGATTCAACTTTTACACATGGGTCACGAGGTGCTTCAATACAATCAATGAATATTACAGTCATTTCAATATGGTCATTACAGTCGGACAGTGCAATGGGATTGGAGTTATCGACATACATCGTGTTGCACTCTGAGGTGCTTCAATACAATTATAATACAATTAGTATTCAATGCAGACATTCATTGTGAGCTGTACAGCCAGAGGGGCTCTATACAATTCCCAGCCCCTCGGTGCACTATGGCAGAAAGGTCTTAGACAGCGACCTTTTCCCATTGCGCCTTTGCAGCGGCTGCCCCCAGCTTTAGTGCGTCCCTCAGCACCTAGTCCTGGACCTTGGAATGTGCCAGTCTGCAACATTCGGTCGGGGACAACTCTTTACGCTGGAAGACCAAGAAGTTTCAGGCAGACCAAAGAGTGTCTTTCACTGAGATGATGATCCTCCAGCTGCAGTTGATGTTTGTCTCGGTGTGTGTCCCTGGGAACAGCCCGTAGAGCACAGAGTCCTGTGTCACAGAACTGCTCGGGATGAACCTCGACAGAACCCACTGCATCTCTCTCCGGACCTTCTTTGCAAAGGCACGTTCCACAAGGAGGTGAACAACGGTCTCATCCCCACCACAGCCACCCTATTGTATAAGCCCAAATATGAACATCCCACAACTGCTTCACTGTCGCTGGGTCAAAATCCTGGAACTCCCTCCCTAACAGCGTTGTGGGTGTACCTACACCAAAGGGACTACAGCAGTTCAAGAAGGCGGCTCACCACCACCTTCTCGAGGGGAGGCAATTAGGGATGGGCAATAAATGCTGGGCCTGGCCAGCGAAGCCCACATCCCCGTGAATGAATAAAGGAAAAAATGCTCGTCAAAAGTTGAAGGGAAATGTGGGCCCTGGACCCACTGCACTTTGACTAGTGACTGAATGGCTTTAGTTACGGAGAAAGGGTCCAGGCCATGCAGTTCCAGCAGAGCAGCCCTGAGAAACCAGAACAATTAGGATGTAATGACTGAGAGGCCGAAGCAGTGAAAAAGAAAAGAACATTTACCAGTCAACTGAAAACGTAGAATTGATTTTTGAGAGAACCGAAATGAGACGTTCAAAATGTGTCAGTTAATGAGCGAGATCAGATCTTCCAGTTGAGCAACGGCGCGAAACATAGTCAGTTACTTAACTCCCTGTTGTCGTCTGTTTATTCCAATGATTGAGAAAAATAATCGAACTTGCTAGATGTTGCAATGTCAGCATTCAGCTGGGAATACTGCAGGGTATAAGATAAGGACTTGGAAATGCACAGGTGCAGAGCCCAACACAGAGATCAAAACAACCGATCATTCACGCAGAGAGAATGCTCGAGATGTTTAACAGTTTTAAGAAATTGTGCTACGCAGCCCTGGCGTTTATAGGCGTCCCCGGTAAGTGGCTACAACCATTGAGATTGTTTACATCTCTTTCCAAACTGATCTCTGTTTCTCTGTGATTGATAACGTTGCCTGTTGATCTAGTGGTCACCGTTGTACAGACACCCGATCGGCACGATCCTGATGTTAAGTCAACTATGCTGGGATATCTCAGCAGGTCTGGCAGCATCTGTAGAGAGAGAAACAGAGTTAGCGTTTCGGGTCCGCATGACTTCTTCAGAGCTAAAGAGTAGAAATGTGATGAAATTTATACTGTTTAAGGGGGGGTGGAGCAGGTGAAGCCGGATAGAAGGCCAGCGATAGGTGGGGGCTAAGGAGAGAGTGACCAGATACAGGGCGGGGGTGTTTGGTGAAGTGATTTTTTCTTTGCTGGCACTAAATAGTGCTGCAGCAATGCACTCACCTGCTCCGTGAATCTCTATGTGCCTCCCTCTCACTGCCTATGTTGCAAGTCCCAGGAAACCGGCTTAGCAACAGTAATCCTGGAAAACAGGAGGGACTTCCAGCATTATTATAATGTTCAAATGGCAAACATGCACCATGTTCTAACCCTGTTAAACAGAAGGTGGGCAGGTTAGGGTCAGGGATGTTTTTTTTTTATTATTTCTTATCATCTGAACCACATACCTGATCATAACCCAACATATATTTGGGCCAAAATCCAGACTTTGCTGTCTGGGTCAGACAAGGACAATGTCTTATCAGTAAATTTCAGTCTATTTCCCCTTCTGTCTCTTTCAGCTAATTTACAGGCGATTGTGATCCTGTCCCAGGAAAAGTGCGGCCTCTCCATCTGCGCCACTCACTACCTGGTGGCCATGGCAACGGCGGATCTACTGTTCATAGCACCTGAGGTCATACTGAGGCGCCTCAATGATTATTACTCCCCATTGTCTTTCGTAAGTATCACCCCTATGTGCAGTGTTACCTATGTTCTGAGCCATGCAGCTACCGACTGTTCTGTCTGGTTCACCGTCACTTTCTGCTTTGACCAATTTGTGGCCATTTGTTGCCAGAAACTGAATATAAAATATTGCACCGAGAAAACTGCGGCTGTGGTGCTAGCAACCGCCGGCATCCTGCTCTGTTTAAAAAGCAGCCCCTTCTACTTTATACATGAACACGTAAAACTAATCAAAAACGTACCGTGGTTCTGCAAGGATAAGCGAAGCTATTTTACTGAGCCCCAGTGGATTGGATTTGACTGGTTTGATAAGGTTTTAACCCCACTGCTCCCATTTGCTTTAATCCTGCTGCTCAACTCCCTGACCGTCAAGACACATTTTAGTCTCCAGTCAGGTCCGTAAAGGACTGAGGGGTTAGAGCCAGGGAGAGAATGGCTGTGACCCAGAGATAGAGAGCAGGAGGAAGTCTGTGATTTTACTCTTCACCATCTCCGGCAGTTTCATACTCCTGTGGCTCATGAATGTTATCGATTTCTTATATTACAATATTGCAGGGATAGATTCAGAGTGTGACGCTCAAGCTGAATAGATATTTGGGCAAGTTGGGTTTATGCTGGTGAACTCAAGTTGCTGCACAAACACATTTATTTATGGGGTGACTTAGTCTAAGTTCAGAGAGCAGGTCAAGAACGCGGTGACATATCCGTTTGCATCAATTATTCAATTACTGAATAAACACAGCAACTGAGAGCATCCCAGAGCTACGTCAGAGTGTTTGAAGCTCTTAAATGGATGGTTTACACCTAGGATTCCATAAACTGGATCAACTAAGGATCTGTCCGGATATGAAGATAGGCACAGCCATGGGGTTTGTGGGGGGGTTATTATCTGGGGAGGGGGTTGGGGAAGAGAAGGGAGGGAGTGTCTTTTGGTGTTGCCACTGCCAGGATGTGGCGCTGCCTCTGATTGACAGAGCAGAATAAACATCACCAAGATCAGCGAGTAAGGGCTCAGGGCTGACCACCAGAAATCTCCCAACTCTGGTGTGCTGGCTTCGTTGCAGCAGAATGGTCATGCAAGCGCATCCTGCAATTGTAAAGGGCCTCAGTCAGACAAAGGGCTTCTCCATAACAGTGGAGCAGGCCCAATGCACCCTGTGGTCTTCCCTGCTGCTACAGAGAGGAAGAAAGTGCAGGGGGGACACACACAGACACGCACACAAACAGACATGCACACACACAGGCACAGACACGCACACACACAAACACGCACACATTCACACACACAAACAGACACACATATACGCACACAGACACGCACACATTCACACACACACACACACAAACAGACACACATACACAAACAGACACACACACACAAACAGACACACAAACACAAACAGACACACATACACAAACAGACACACATACATGCACATTGGGATTTGTGGGCACAGTGGGATCGGTGTTCGAGGGATTTAGGGGTTCAGTGGGATTTGTGGGTTCAGTGTTAGTGGGACCTGGGAGGTTCAATGGGATTTGTGGGTTCAGTGAAGTGCGGTTTGGTTCCCAGCTGTTAGTGGGATTTATGGGTTCAGTGTTCGAGGGATTTAGGGGTTCGGTTGGATTTGTGGGCTCTGTGTTAGTGGGAATTGGGGGTTGGTTGCTAGGGGTTTCTCGACCTGCCTGCAGCTCCTAACACCCGTCCTCGCAACGCCCCTTTACTGACATCCAGCTGGGATGGATATCTCTCACGTTTTCCTATTCTTAATCTAAGCCTTAATAGGGGGAGTCGGTGCCATAGTGGCATTGTCCCTAATCTGGTATTCCAGAGACACAGGGTAATGTTCTGGGGATCTGGGTTGAAATTCTCCCCGTAGCAAATTGAATTGAATTAAATAAAAACCTGGAATTGAAGGTCTGAAATTCTAAAAACCATCTGGTTCACTAATGCCCTTTAGTGAAGGAAATCTTCTGTCCTTATCTGGCCTGGGCCTATATGTGACTCCTGACCCTCTGAACAAGGGCAATTAGGGATGGGCAATAAATGCCAGCTTAGTCAGTGATGCCCATATCCCATGAATGAATAAGAAAAGGCTCAAGGTAGCCAGCAAATCAGTTGGAATTGCTTCACCTCCTGCTGCCAGAGCCTTATCTCTGGCGCTGCCAAGGATTTCCCCTTGGCCCCATCCTATTCCTCAGCTGTGCATTTCCCCTCAGTGGCCCGATTCAAAGGCAACATGGGAGCTTTCAGTGTCACTTCTCCCAACCCCTGCGATGCTCCCTACCCCACATCCAGTTTTGGGAAAGACTGAGGCCGTTGTTCTCGATCCCCGATCCAATTCCATTTTGCTTTAAGCTACTGACCCCCGCCCCCCATCGTCCTCCTTGTCCGCATTCTGAGATTCAGCCAGCCTCGCCACAACTGCAGATTCACATTTTCCAAATGTTAAATGTCATGGGGGGATCGGTGCATCTCCGACAAGGTCAGCCTTCATTGCCCTTCCCCAACTGCCCTTGAATCGAATGGCTTGCTCGGCCATTTCAGGGGGCAGTTAAAAGTCAACCACATTTGAGCCTGTGTTGTACATTCATTTCATGGGTAAGATGGCCTACTTCCACCTTTTAACGGAACCTGAACTTACGCCTGTTTCGGCTGATCTGCTGCGGGAACCCTCATTCATGTTTTTGCCTCCTCTAGACTAAGTTATTCTAATGTGCTTCTTTCTCAGCTCCTACAATTTTACACCAGTAAACAGGAGGCCATCTGAAACCCTTCTGCCCGTGTTGTAACGCACAGGTAGTCCAATTCCCAATTCCCCCCTCGCTCTGTTATGGGTGAGCGACATTGCCTCCCAGTCAAGCAACTCATTGATTGCATTTTCTCCCCCTTCCTTTGTTTTCAAATCCCTCCATGGCCCTATCACTTTAATCTCCTTCAGCCGCACAGCGCTCCGGGATATCTGTGCTAATCCAATTCTGTCCTCATGTGCATCCCTAATTTTAATTGCTCCGACATTGGTCTTACTCTTGACTACCTTCCCCACCCCTCTTTGCCTCTCTAGCTCTATAAAGGATCTCCCTTCAAAATTGCTTTCCCACCAAGGCTTTAGCCATCTCAGCTAATGTATATTCCGCTTATATTCATGCATGTAAAAATATATTCATACATAATTCAATCATGGACTTGTCTCTGCCTCCTCTCAGTTTCAGTTTTCAATTAACTGAACAATTGACGTAACCGGATATTTTACCGCCATCTTCAACTGCTCCCTAAACCTGGACTGGGTCGTCCCATAAATAAATGTGTTGGTGCAGCAGTTCAAAACCTGCAGCATGTCACCTACATTTCCAAAAATATTTTCTGAATCGTTGTAATCCCTGGGATCTGTTCCTGTGATGTTATGATATAAGAATTCTACAACATAAACCGACCACAGGAGAATGAAGCTGCCGGAGATGGTGAAGTGTAAAATCACAGACCTCCTCCTGCTCTCCATCTCTGGGTCACTGCCATTCTCTCCCTGGCTCTGACCCCTCAGTCCCTTACGGACTCGACTGGACACTAAAATGTGTCTGACGGTCAAAGCGTTGAGTAACAGGATGAAAGCGAATGGAAGCAGTGGAGTTAAAGCCGTATTGAACCAGTCAAATCCAATCCATCCAGGCTCAGTGAAATATTCTGCCTTTACCTCACAGAACCATGGTACGTGTTCAATTGTCCATTGGGGTTCAAGTGTAAAGTAGTACGGGAAATTTTTTAAACAGAGCAAAACGCAGGTTATTGCTAGAACCCCAGCCGCAGTTTTCTCAGTGCAATATTTTGTTTTCAGTCTCTGGCAACAAATCGGTCCAAGGTGAAGGTGACGGTGAACCAGACAGAACAGTCGGTAGCTGCCCGATTGATGACATTGATCACACTGCATACTGGGGTAATGTCCAGGAAAGAGCCCGGGAAATAATAATAACTGATCCTCCACAGTATGACATCAGTGATAATGAAAAGTAGATCCACCATTGCCATGGCCACCAGGTAGCGAGTGGTACAATTGGAGAGGCCGCATTTTCCCCGAGCCAGGGTCACAATCGCCACTACATTAACTGTAAGAAAAGGGGGGAAGCAAGTATAAATCAAATTAAAAGATTTTTGTCTTATTCTGGACAGTAAGGATAGGGTTCAATTTCCAAATCTGGATAAGAAGCTAAAATTTAAAACATTTCATTGCCGACACCAACCCTTTCCTGACCAACCCGCATATGGGTTTACCAGATTGGGGACAAGAGCGTGGACAGACAATTATCAGAATTGGTGGCTTGTTAATTAACCTATTTTTTTATGAACTTTTTATTTAAACCTTTTTTCGGGCTTATGACTGACCGGTCTGGTTCCTTCATTAGGCCACGCACAAAGACACCCAGAATTGGTGATTGGTTTCTTGCTCGGGGACTGGATGCCCCATCTATGGCAGGATTAGGGTTCTAGCTTTCAATAAAGTTTTACTGAGCCATAAGCAAAAAAAAAAAGTTTTTAAAAATCTGGGTTTCACATCTGTAGCAAGGCAATTGAAATAAAACCCCACACACAGTAGATCTTACACTATTGCAGATCATTCATTATGCAACAAGCTTGCATAATTACGTGTTTTTGTGTCTAAAGACGCTGAATCATTGACAGGAATTATAGAAACATAGAAACTAGGAGCAGGAGTAGGCCATTCGGCCCTTCGATCCTGCTCCGTCATTCGTCATGATCATGGCTGATCATCCAACTCAATAGCCTGCTCCCGCTTTCTCCCCATATCCTTTGATCCCTTTCACCCCAAGAGCTATATCTAACTCCATCTTGAAAGCATACAATTTTTTGGTCTCAACTACATTCTGTGGTAGGAAATTCCACAGGCTCACCACTCTGTGGCTGAAGAAATTTCTCATCTCAATCCTCCCCATATCCTCAGACTGTGACCCCTGGTTCTGGACTCCCCCACCATCGGGAACATCCTTCCTGAATCTACCCTGTCTAGTCCTGTTAGAATTTTATAGGTTTCTATGAGATCCCCCCTCATTCTTCTGAACTCCAGCAAATATAATCCTAATCGACTCAATCTCTCCTCATATGTCAGTCCCGCCATTCCAGGAATCAGTCGGGTAAACCTTCGCTGCACTCCCTCTATAGCAAGTACATCCTTCCTCAGATAAGGAGACCAAAACTGCACACAATATTCCAGGTGTGGTATCACCAAGGCCCTGTACAATTGCAGCAAGACATCCCTGTTCCTGTCCTCGAATCCTCTGGCTATGAAGGCCAACATACCATTTGCCTTCTTTACCACCTGCTGCACCTGTATGCTTACCTTCAGCGACTGGCGTATAAGGACACCCAGGTCTCGTTGCACATTCCTCTCTCTCAATTTATAGCCATTCAGATAATAATCTGCCTTTCTGTTTTTGCTACCAAAATGGATAACCTCACATTTATCCACATTATACTGCATCTGCCATGCATTTGTCCACTCACTCAGCTTGTCCACACTGAAGCATCTCTGCATCCTCCTCAAAGCTCACCCTCCCACCCAGCTTTGTGTCATCTGCAAATTTGGAGATATTACATTTAATTCCCTCATCTAAATCATTAATATGTGTTGTGAATAACTGGGCTCCCAGCACCGATCCCTGCAGTACTCCACTAGTCACCGACTGCCATTTGGAAAAAGACTCGTTTATTCCTACTCTTTGTTTCCTGTCTGCCAACCAGTTTTCTATCCACCTCAATACACTGCCGCCAATCCCATGCGTTTTAATTTAATTGACCCCTCATACAAAAAAAATCAGTTACAGACCTGGATGATTCAGTCCGCGCAGAGCAATGTCAGAGTGATCCACGGTTCCCACAATCTTACAGGGACAGGTATTCACAGGGAATCGTGGTGACTAGAACCAGGTGTTTTAACCCCCTCCCCCCACCGCCCCACCAGTGGCCCACACTCAGAATAATTCTACCCCGACAGGTCCTCCCATGTCGGAGGATTGCCTGCAATGAGGTCAGGTTCACCAGCACCCGACATACCACGAGAAACAATAACTTAGCAGCTTCTGTGATATGCCGCAAAAGTTTGACCTTCAGTTTCGGGCAATGGGATAAAACTGCTGAGGCAGCTCAGGATATTTGAATTAAAGGAGTTAGGGCAATGCCCGGGTAGCTCTATAACGGTAAAATCTATATCAGCAAGTAATCTTATCAGTCACAGAGCAAAACATGAGACCAGCTCACACACAGATTAACACGACTTCATCGCTTTACAGTCACTTACCAGGAACACCGGTGACAGCAAGGGTGGCATAGTATATTTTTATGACATTGTTAAATGTTTCAAGCATGTTCCCTGTAACGTGATCTGCCCGTCCGTGGTGCAGAGGCAAACTCTCAGTATTCAGCTTTGACTCAGTACCTTTCCAGACCCTTTCATTTGTACCCTGTAGGATTTCCATAGGGAGACTGGAGTTGCAACATCAGCCAAGCTAGATTTTTTTTTTAAATGAACAGACAGATGGCAGCAATTTAATTCCTGACGTTGTAGGATAGATTCGGCACTGAGAGCCAATTAGACAATTCTCATCACGCTAATTAACTAGCACATGAACGAAAGTTGCATTCTTCCTGATGTAGCATTGCCAGCTAAAAGACAACCAGTTCCAACTCCAGACCTCACACTCGTTCATAAATATCACCCACTCTATTGCAGCACTTCAGTGATTTATTACATTCAGATCAGCCCTGATCTTATTGAATAGCACAGCAGATTTGAGAGGCCAATTGGCTGACTTTTGCTGCTAATTCGTAAGCTCACATTAAATTCCAAATGTTGGTATATCTTGCTCGGTGCTCTTCCTTTACGCTCTTGTGATATGACTGCCCTCTTTGTCATGAAGAGATATTACTGCCTATGATGTGAATGGAAATTATTTCTTAAACTGGAATTGTAGCGGGATGTGTGTCTATGTGTGTGTCTGTGTGTATCTTTACTGGGTTAAAACCCGCTAGTCTGGGTGCTTTGATAGTGCGGTTGGAGGCCTATGTATTAGTTGGATTTGGGTGTTCAGTTTTAGTGGGATTTGTGGGTTCGGTGTTAGTGGGATGTGGGGATTCAGTGATATTGGGATTTGAGGCCTAAGTATCAGTGGGATTTGGGGGTTCAGTGAGTGTGGAGTTTGAGGCCTAAGTGTGAGTGGGATTTGGGTGTTCAGTGATAGTGGAGTTTGAGGCCTAAGTGTCAGTGGGATTTGGGGGTTCAGTGATAGTGGAGTTTGAGGCCTAAGTGTCAGTGGTATTTGGGTGTTCAGTGAGGGTGGGATTTGAGGCCTAAGTGTCAGTGGGATTTGTGGGTTCAGCAAGAGTAGGGTTTGTGACCTAAGTGTCAGTAGAATTTGGTGGTTCAGTGAGAGTGGGGGTTGAGGCCTACGTGTCAGTGGGATTTGGGGGTTCAGTGACAGTGGGATTTGGGGATTCAATGACAGTGGAATGTCAAGCCTAAGTATTGGTGGGATTTGTGGGTTCAGCGATGGTTGGTTTGGGTTCAGTGATAATGGGGTTTCAGGCCGAAGTGTTAGTGGGATTTGTGGGTTCAGTGATAGTGGGATTTGTGGATTCAGTGGTAGTGGGATTTGGGGGGGTTCAGTGATAGTTGGTTGGAGTTCAGTGATAGTGGGGTTTCAGGCATAAGTGTCAGTGGGATTTGGGGATTCAGTGATAGTGGGGGTTGAGGGCTAAGTGTCAGTGGGATTTGGGGGTTCGGCGATAGTGGAATTTGAGGCCTACGTCTCAGTGGGATTTGGGGGTCAAGTGTTAGTGGGGTTGGGGGTCCAATGTTTTATTTGGATTTGGGGGTTCAGTGATAGTTGGGTTGGAGGCCTAAGTTTTAGTTGGATTTAGGGTTCAGTGGTAGTGGGATTTGTGTGTTCAGGTGTTAGTGGGATTTGGGTGTTAGTGGGATTTGTGGGCACAGTGAAAGTGTCGTTTGGGGCCTAACTGTTAGTGGGATTTGGGGGTTCGGTGTTAGTTGGATATCGGGGTTCAATGCTAGTGGGAATTGGGGGTTCAGTGATAGGGGTTTGAGGCCTAAGTGCTCGTGGGATTTGTGGATTCAGTGACAGTGCGGTTTGGGACCTAAGTGTTAGTGGGATTTGTGGGTTCTGTGTTAGTGGGATTTGTGGAATCCGTATTAGTGGGATTTGGGGGTTCCGTGTTAGTGGGATTTGGGGTTTCAGTGTTAGGGGTTTGAGGCCTAAGTGTTAGGGGCCTAAGTGTGAGTGGAATTTGGGTGTTCAGTGATAGTGGGAGTTCAGACCCAAGTGTTGGTGGGATTTGTGGGTTCAGTGATAGTGGGGTTTGAGACCTAAGTGTTAGTGGGTTCAGTGATAGTTGGTTTGAGGTTCAGTGAGAGTTGGTTTGTGGGTTCAGTGAGAGTGCGGTTTGAGGACTAAGTGTTAGTGGGATTTGGGGGTTCAGTGATAGTGGGATCTAGGGGTTCTGTGTTAGTGGGGTCTAGGGGTTCTGTGTTAGTGGGATTTGGGGGGGTTCAGTGTTAGTGGGATTTGAGGGTTCAGTGATCATGGGGTTTGAAGCCTAAGTGTTTGTGGGATTTGGGGGTAAAGTGATAGTGGGGTTTGGGGGTTCTGCGTTAGTGAGATTTGTGGATTCAGAGGGGGTAAGATTTGGGGGTTCAGTGTTGGGGTTTTGAGGCCTAAGTGTTAGTGGGATTTGTGGGTTCAGTGCAAGTGTGATTTCAGGCCGAAGTGTTAGTGGGATTTGTACGTTCAGTGAATGTGTGGTTTGGGGACACAGTGTTAGTGGGATTTATGGTTTCTGTGACATTGCATTCTCTGACAGCAGTTCAAAACCTGCAGCATGTCACCTACATTTTCAAATATATTTTCTGAATCATTGCCATCCCTGGGACCTGTTCCTGTGATGTTGTAATATAAGAATTCTACAACATAAACCGACCACAGGAGAATGAAGCTGCCGGAGATGGTGAAGAGTGAAATCACAGACCTCCTTCTGCTCTCCATCTTTGGGTCACTGCCTTTCTCTCCCTGGCTCCAACCCCTCAGCCCTTTACGGACTCGACTGGACACTAAAATGTGTCTGACGGTCAAAGCGTTGAGTAACAGGATGAAAGCGAATTTTCGGGCCCAAGTGTTAATGGGATTTGTGGGTTCTGTGATAGCGCAATTTCAGGCTCAAGTGTTAGTTGGATTTGCGGGTTCACTGTTAGTGGGATTTAGGGGTTCAGCAACATTGCGTTTGGGGCCTAATTGTTAGTGGTATTAGGGGGTGCAGTGTTAGGGGGATTTATGGGTTCAGTGGGATTTGTGAGTTCAATGAAAGTGCAGTTTGGGGCTTGTGTTAGTGGGATTTGTGGGCACAGTGAGATTTGTGGGTTCAGTGTTAGCGAAATTTAGGAGTTCAGTGGGATTTGTGGGTTCAGTGTTAGTGGGATTTGTGGTTTCAGTGTTCCTGGGATTTGTGGGTTCAGTGCTAGTGGGGGTTGGGGGTTCAGTGTTAGGGGTTTGGGGCCTAAGTGCTAGTGGGATTTAGGGTTTCAGTGGGATTTGTGGGTTCAGTGAAAGTGTGGTTTGGTGCCGAGGTTTTAGTGGGATTTGTGGGTTCAGTGTTGGAGGGATTTGTGGGTTATGTGAAAGTGCAATTTGGGGCCTAAGTGCTAGTAGGATTTGTGGGGTCAGTGTTAGTTGGATTTTGGGGTTCAGTGTTAGCGGGTTGAGGGCAAAGTATTAGTGGGATTTGTGGGTTCAGTGGAAGTGTGGTTTGGGGACTAAGTGTTAGTGGGATTTGGGGGTTCAGTGGGGGTGGGATTTGTGGGTTCAGTGTTCGAGGGATTTAGGGGTTCAGTGGGATTAATGGGTTCATTGTTAGTGGGATTTGGGTTTTCTGTGATCGTGGGATTTATAGATTTGGTGAAAGAGCGGTTTGGGGCCTAAGTGTGATTTGTGGGCTCTGTTAGTGGGAATTGGGGGTTGGTTGTTCGGGGTTGCTCGACCTGCCTGCAGCTCCTGACACCCGCCCTTGCAACGCCCCTTTACTAACATCCAGCTGGGATGGATATCTCTCACATCTTCCTATTCTTAATCTAAACTAAACTAAAATAGGGGGAGTCGGTGCCATAGTGGCATTGTCCCTAATCTGGTATTCCAGAGACATAGGGTAATGTTCTGGGGATCTGGGTTCTATTCTCCCCGTAGCAAATTGAATTGAATTAAAATAAAACCTGGAATTGAACCTGGTTTGAAATTCTAAAAGCCCATCTGGTTCACCCAATGCCCTTTAGTGAAGGAAATCTTCGGTCCTTACCTGGCCTAGGCCTACATGTGACTCTAGACCCTCTGAACAAGGGCAATTAAGGATGGACAATAAATGCCAGCTTAGTCAGTGATGCCCATTTCCCATGAATGAATAAGAAAAAGCTCACGGTAGCCAGCAAATCAGTTGGAATTGCTTCACCTCCTGCTGCCAGAGCCTTATCTCTGGCGCTGCCAAGGATTTCCCCTTGGCCCCATCCTATTCCTCAGCTGTGCATTTCCCCTCAGTGACCTGATTCAAAGGCGACATGGGAGCGTTCAGCGTCACTTCTCCCAACCCCTGCGATGCTCCCTACCCCACATCCAGTTTTGGGAAAGACTGAGGCCGTTGTTCTCGATCCCCGATCCAATTCCATTTTGCTTTAAGCTACTGACCCCCGCCCCCCATCGTCCTCCTTGTCCGCATTCTGAGATTCAGCCAGCCTCGCCACAACTGCAGATTCACATTTTCCAAATGTTATCTGTCATGGGGGGATCGGTGCATCTCCGAAAAGGTCAGCCTTCATTGCCCTTCGCCATCTGCCCTTGAATCGAATGGCTTGCTAGCCTATTTCAGGGGGCAGATAAGAGTCAACCACATTTGAGCCTGTGTTGTACATTCATGTCATGGGTAAGATCGCCTACTTACAGCTTTTAACGGAACCTGAACTTACGCCTGTCTCGGCTGATCTGCTGCGGGAACCCTCATTCATGTTTTTGCCTCCTCAAGACTAAGTTATTCTAATGTGCTTCTTTCTCAGCTCCTACATTTTACACCAGTAAACAGGAGGCCATCCGAAACCCTTCTGCCTGTGTTGTAACGCACAGGTAGTCCAATTCCCAATTCCCCCCTCGCTCTGTTATGGGTGAGCGACATTGCCTCCCAGTCAAGCAACTCATTGATTGCATTTTCTCCCCCTTCCTTTGTTTTCAAATCCCTCCATGGCCCTATCACTTTAATCTCCTTCAGCCGCACAGCGCTCCGGGATATCTGTGCTAATCCAATTCTGTCCTCATGTGCATCCCCAATTTTAATTGCTCCGACATTGGTCTTACTCTTGACTACCTTCCCCACCTCTCTCTGCCTCTCATAAAGGATCTCCTTTCAAAATTGCTTTCCCACCAAGGCCTTAGCCATCTCAGCTAATGTATATTCCGCTTATATTCATGCATATAAAAATATATTCATACATAATTCAATCATGGACTTGTCTCTGCCTCCTCTCAGTTTCATTTATCAATTAATTAAACAATTGACGTAACCGGATATTTTACCGCCATCTTCAACTGCTCCCTAAACCTGGACTGGGTCGCCCCATAAATAAATGTGTTGGTGCAGCAGTTCAAAACCTGCAGCATGTCACCTACATTTTCAAATATATTTTCTGAATCGTTGTAATCCCTGGGATCTGTTCCTGTGATGTTATAAGAATTCTACAACATAAACCGACCACAGGAGAATGAAGCTGCCGGAGATGGTGAAGAGTAAAATCACATACCTACTCCTGCTCTCCATCTCTGGGTCACTGTCATTCTCTCCCTGGCTCTGACCCCTCAGTCCCTTACGGATTCGACTGGACACTAAAATGTGTCTGACGGTCAAAGCGTTGAGTAACAGGATGAAAGTGAATGGGAGCAGTGGAGTTAAAGCCGCATCGAACCAGTCAAATCCAATCCATCCAGGCTCAGTGAAATATTTTGCCTTTACCTCAAAGAACCATGGTACGTGTTTAATTGTCCATTGGGGTTCAAGTGTAAAGTAGTACAGGAAATTTTTTAAACAGAGCAAAATGCAGGTTGATGCTAGAACCCCAGCCACAGTTTTCTCAGTGCAATATTTTGTTTTCAGTCTCTGGCAACAAATGGCCACAAATCGGTCAAAGGAGAAGGTGACGGTGAACCAGACAGAACGGTCGGTAGCTGCCCGACTGAGGACATTGATCACACCGCATACTGGGGTAATGTCCAGGAAAGAGCCCGGGAAATAATAATAACTGATCCTCCACAGTATGACTTCCGTGATAATGAAAAGTAGATCCGCCATTGCCATGGCCACCAGGTAGCGAGTGGTACAATTGGAGAGGCCGCATTTTCCCCGAGCCAGGGTCACAATCGCCACTACATTAACTGTAAGAAAAGGGGGGAAGCAAGTATAAATCAAATTAAAAGATTTTTGCCTTATTCTGGACAGTAAGGACAGGGTTCAATTTCCAAATCTGGATAAGAAGCTAAAATTTAAAACATTTCATTGCCGACACCAACCCTTTCCTGACCAACCCGCATATGGGTTTACCAGATTGAGGACAAGAGCGTGGACAGACAATTATCAGAATTGGTGGCTTGTTAATTAACCTATTTTTTTATGAACTTTTTATTTAAACCTTTTTTCGGGCTTATGACTGACCGGTCTGGTTCCTTCATTAGGCCACGCACAAAGACACCCAGAATTGGTGATTGGTTTCTTGCTCAGGGACTGGATGCCCCATCTATGGCAGGATTAGGGTTCTAGCTTTCAATAAAGTTTTACTGAGCCATAAGCAAAAAAAAAAAGTTTTTAAAAATCTGGGTTTCACATCTGTAGCAAGGCAATTGAAATAAAACCCCACACACAGTAGATCTTACACTATTGCAGATCATTCATTATGCAACAAGCTTGCATAATTACGTGTTTTCGTGTCTAAAGACGCTGAATCATTGACAGGAATTATAGAAACATAGAAGCTAGGAGCAGGAGTAGGCCATTCGGCTCTTCGATCCTGCTCCGTCATTCGTCATGATCATGGCTGATCATCCAACTCAATAGCCTGCTCCCGCTTTCTCCCCATATCCTTTGAACCCTTTCACCCCAAGAGCTATATCTAACTCCATCTTGAAAGCATACAATTTTTTGGTCTCAACTACATTCTGTGGTAGGAAATTCCACAGGCTCACCACTCTCTGGCTGAAGAAATTTCTCATCTCAGTCCTCCCCATATCCTCAGACTGTGACCCCTGGTTCTGGACTCCCCCACCATCAGGAACATCCTTCCTGCATCTACTCTGTCTAGTCCTGTTAGAATTTTATAGGTTTCTATGAGATCCCCCCTCATTCTTCTGAACTCCAGCAAATATAATCCTAATCGACTCAATCTCTCCTCATATGTCAGTCCCGCCATCCCAGATAAGGAGACCAAAACTGCACACAATATTCCAGGTGTGGTATCACCAAGGCCCTGTACAATTGCAGCAATACATCCCTGTTCCTGTCCTCGAATTCTCTGGCTATGAAGGCCAACATACCATTTGCCTTCTTTACCACCTGCTGTACCTGCATGCTTACCTTCAGCGATGGTGTACAAGGACACCCAGGTTTCGTTGCACATTCCCCTTTCTCAATTTATAGCCATTCAGATAATAATCTGCCTTCCTGTTTTTGCTACCAAAATGGATAACCTCACATTTATCCACATTATACTGCGTCTGCCACGCATTTGCCCACTCACTCAGCTTGTCCACACTGAAGCATCTCTGCATCCTCCTCAAAGCTCACCCTCCCACCCAGCTTTGTGTCATCTGCAAATTTGGAGATATTACATTTAATTCCCTCATCTAAATCATTAATATATGTTGTGAATAACTGGGCTCCCAGCACCGATCCCTGCAGTACCCCACTAGTCACTGCCTGCCATTCGGAAAAAGACCCGTTTATTCCTACTCTTTGTTTCCTGTCTGCCAATCAGTTTTCTATCCACCTCAATACACTGCCCCCAATCCCATGCGTTTTAATTTAATTGACCCCTCATACAAAAAAAAATCAGTTACAGACCTGGATGATTCAGTCCGCGCAGAGCAATGTCAGAGTGATCCACAGTTCCCACAATCTTACAGGGACAGGTATTCACAGGGAATCATGGTGACCGGAGCCAGGTTTTTTATCCCCCTCCCCCCACCGCCCCACCCTTGGCCCACGCTCAGAATAATTCTACCCCGACTCTCATGTCGGAGGATTGCCTGCAATGAGGTCAGGTTCACCAGCACCAGACATACCACAAGAAACAATAACTTAGCAGCTCCTGTGATATGCCGAAAAAGTTTGACCTTAAGTTTCGGGCAATGGGATAAAACTGCTGAGGCTGCTCAGGATATTTGAATTAAAGGAGTTGGGGCAATGCCCGGGTAGCTCGATGACGGTAAAATCTATATCAGCAAGTAATCTTATCAGTCACAGAGCAAAACATGAGACCAGCTCACACACAGATTAACACGACTTCACCGCTTTACAGTCACTTACCAGGAACACCGATGACAGCAAGGATGGCATAGTATATTTTTATGACATTGTTAAATGTTTCAAGCATGTTCCCTGTAACGTGATCTGCCCGTCCGTGGTGCAGAGGCAAACTCTCAGTATTCAGCTTTGACTCAGTACCTTTCCAGACCCTTTCATTTGTACCCTGTGGGGTTTCCATAGGGAGACTGGAGTTGCAACATCAGCCAAGCTAGATTTTTTTTTTAAATGAACAGACAGATGGCAGCAATTTAATTCCCTGACGTTGTAGGATAGATTCGGCACTGAGAGCCAATTAGGCAATTCTCATCACGCTAATTAACTAGCACATGAACGAAAGTTGCATTCTTTCTGAAGTAGCATTGCCAGCTAAAAGACAACCAGTTCCATCTCCAGACCTCACACTCGTTCGTAAATATCACCCACTCTATTGCAGCACTTCAGTGATTTATTACATTCAGATCAGCCCAGATCTTATTGAATAGCACAGCAGATTTGAGGGGCCGATTGGCTGACTTTTGCTGCTAATTCGTAATCTCATATATAAATTCCAAATGTTGGTATGTCTTGCTCAGTGTTCTTCCTTTACGCCCTTGTGTTATGACTGCCCTCTTGGTCACGAAGAGATATTACCGCCTATAATGTGAATGGAAATTATTTCTTGAACTGGAATTGTAGCGGGGTGTGTGCCTATGTGTGTGTCTGTGTGTATCTTGACTGGGTTAAAACCTGCTAGTCTGGGTGCTTTGATAGTGGGGGTTGAGGCCTACGTGTCAGTAGGATTTGGGGGTTCAGTGATAGTGGGATTTGGGGATTCAATGATAGTGGAAAGTCAGGCCTAAGTATTCGTGGGATTTGTGGGTTCATTGATGGTTGGTCTGGGGTTCAGTTATAATGGGGTTTCAGGCCCAAGTGTTAGTCGGATTTGTGGGTTCAGTGTAAGTGGGATTTGTGGGTTCAGTGATATTGGGATTTGAGGCCTAAGTGTCAGTGGGATTTGGGGGTCTCAGTGATAGTTGTTTGGGGTTCAGAGAGATTGCGGTTTCAGGCACAAGTTTCAGTGGGATTTGGGCGTTCGACGATAGTGGAATTTGAGGCCTACGTCTCCATTGGATTTGGGGGTCCAGTGATACTGGGGTTGGGCCCTATGATTTAGTTGGATTTGGGGGTTCGGTGATAGTTGGGTTGGAGGCCTAAGTTTTAGTTGGATTTGGGGTTCAGGTGTTAGTGGGATTTAGGTGTTAGTGGAATTTGTGAGTTCAGTAAAAGTGCAGTTTGGGGCCTAAGTGTTAGTGGGATTTGGGGGTTCAGTGTTAGTTGGATATCGGAGTTCAGTGTTAGTGGGAATTGGGGGCTCAGTGATAGGGGATTGAGGCCTAAGTGCTTGTGGGATTTGTGGGTTCAGTAATCGTGAGGTTTGGGGCCTAAGTGTTAGTGGGATTTGTGGGTTCTGTGAAAGTGCGATTTGGGGCCGAAGTGTAAGTAGGATTTGTGGGGTCTGTGTTAGTTGGATGGGGGGTTCAGTGGGGGTGGGATTTGTGGGTTCAGTGTTAGTGGGATTTAGGGATTCATTTGGATTTGTGGGTTCAGTGTTGGTGATATTTAGGGTTTCCGTGGAATTTGTGTGTTAAGTGAAAGTGCGGTTTGGGGCCTAAGTGTTAGTTGGATTTGGGGGTTCAGTCTTAGTGGGGTTTGTGGGCTCTGTGTTATTGGGATGTGCGGGTTCCGTGTTAGTGGGATTTGTGGTTTCTGTGAAAGTGGGATTTAGGGGTTCCATGGGATTTGTGGGTTTAGTGAATGTGTTCAGTGAACCCCTAATTTAAACAATTAGGCCTGAAATCGTGATATCACAGAACCCACAAATCCCACTAACACTTATGCCCCAAATCTCTAACACTGAACCCCCAGCTCCCACTAACACAGAACCCACAAATCCCACTAACACAGAATCCAGAAATCCTACTAGAACTGAACCCACAAATCCCACGGAACCCCTAAATCTCACGGACACTGAACCCACAAATCCCACTGACGCCCTAAATCACACTAGCAGTGAACCCCCAAATCCAACTAACACTTAGGCCTGAAATCGCGCTATCACAGAATCTACAAATCCCACTAACACTTAGTCCCCAAACCGCGCTTTCACTGAACCCACAAATCCCACTGAACCCCTAAATCCCACAGACACTTAGGCCTCAAACCCCTAACAACAATCCCCCAAGTCCAACCAACACTGAACCCCCAATTCAACTAACACTGACCCCACAAATCCCACTAACACTTAGGCCTCAAACCCCTAACACTGAACCCCCAGCTCCCACTAACATTGAACTCCCAAATATCACTAACACAGAGCCCATAAATCCCACTAACACTGAACCCCCAAATCCAACTAACACTGAACCCCCAAATCCAATTAACACTGACCACACAAATCCCACTAACCCTTCAGCCCCAAACCGTACTAATACTGAACACACAAATCCCACTGGACCCCTAAATCCCACTAAGATAGAACCCACAAATACCACCCCCTCTGAAACCGCCAAATCCCACTAACACTTAGGCCTCAAACCACACTGTCACTGAAACTACAAATCCCACTAACACCTAGGAACCAATCCACATTTCACTGAACCCAGAAATCCCACTAACACCTAGGATCCAAACCGCATTTCACTGAACCCAGAAATCCTACTGAACCCCTAAATCCTACTAACAATGAACTTGCTGCTCTTCGATATTGAGGGAGTCTCGCTGCTCTTCGATGGAGAGAGAGTCATGCGGGCTTCGATGGAGATAGTCAAGCCTGCTGCTCTTCGATGGAGAGAAAGAGTCTCACTGCTCTTCGATATTGAGAGAGTCTCGTTGCTCTTCAATGGAGAGAGAATCGCGCGGGCTTCGATGGAGATAGTCAGGCCTGCTGCTCTTCGATGGAGAGAAAGAGTCTCACTGCTCTTCATTGAAGGCAGAATCTCCCTGCTCTTCGATAGATGGAGAATCCCGCTGCTCTTCGATAGATGGAGAATCCCGCTGCTCTTCGATGGAAAGCGAGAGTCTCACTGCTCTTCAATTGAGAGAGAATCTTGCTGTTCTTTGATGGAAAGAGAGTCTCGCTGCTCTTTGATAGAGAGAAAGTCTCGCTGCTCTTTGATGGAGAGAGAGCCTCAGTGCTCGTCAATAGATAGGGAATCTCTGCTCTTCAATGGAGAGAGAGAATCTCACTGACCCTTCGCTGGACAAAGAAGGTCTCACTGCTCTTCAATGGACATAGAGAGTCCTGTTGCTCTTCAATGGAGAGAGAGAGTCTCGCTGCTTTTCGATGGAGATAGGTAGAGCATCTCGCTGCTCTTCAATGGAGGAAGTGTCTCGCTGCTTTTCGATATAGAGAGTGCCTCGCTGCTCTTTAATGCAGAGAGAGCCGCACTGCTCTTCAATAGAAAGAGAGTCTCACTGCTCTTCAAAGGAGACAGAATCTCGCTGCGTTTCAAAGAGGAGAGAGTCTCACTGCTCTTCGATAGAGGAAATGTCGCACTGCTTTCGATAGAGAGAGTTTAGCTGCTCTTCAATGAAGATAGAGTCGCACTGCTCTTCGATGGGGAGAGGGAGTCTCGCTACCCATCAGTGGAGAGAGAGGAAGTCTCACTGCTCCTCGATGGAGAAAGATAGGGTTTGCTGGTCTTTGATAGAGAGCGAGAGAGAGAGTATCACTGCTCTTCGATGGGGTGAGATCTCACTGTTCTTTGATAGTGAGAGTGTCTCACTGCTCTTGGACATAGAGAGAGAGTCTCGCTGCTCTTCGATGGAGACAGAGTCTCACTACACTTCGACGGAGAGTCTTGCTGCTCTTTGATGGATAGAGAGAGACTTGCTGCCCTTGGATACAGAAAGCGAGACTTGCTGCTCTTCAACAGAGGGAGAGAGTCTCGCTGCTCTTCGATGGAGAGAGAGAGTCTCCCTGCTCTTCAATGGGGAGAGAGCCTTGCTGCTCTTCAATGGAGAGAGAGAGAGAGTCTCGCTGCTCTTCGATGGAGAGAGTCGCGCTACTCTTCGATGGAGAGAGTGAGTCTTGCTGCTCTTCGATGGAGAGAGAGAGACTTGCTGCTCTTCAATAGAGAGAGAGAGTCTTACTGGCCTTCGAGAAAGAGAGAATACCGCAGCTCTTCAATAGAGAGAGAATCTCCCTGCTCTTCGATAGAGAGAGTGTCTCGCTGCTCTTCAATGGAGAGAGAAACTCCCTGCCCTTCAATGGAGAGAGAATCTCCCTGCTCTTCGATGGAGAGAGAGTCTCACTGCTATTCAATGGAGAGAGAGACTTGCTGCTCTTCGATTGAGAGAGAGAGATTTGCTGCTCTTCGATAGAGAGTCTTGCTGGCCTTCGAGAGAGAGAGAATCCTGCTGCTCTTCAATGGAGAGAGAATCTCCCTGCTGTTCAATGGAGAGAGAGTCTCGCTGCTTTTCAATGGAGAGAGAATCTCACTGCTCTCCAATGGAGAGAGAGTCTCGCTGCTCTCCAATGGAGAGAGAGTCTCGCTGCTCTTCAATGGAGAGAGAATCTCACTGCTCTCCAATGGAGAGAGAGTCTCGCTGCTCTCCAATGGAGAGAGAGTCTCGCTGCTCTTCAATGGAGAGAGAATCTCACTGCTCTTCGATGGAGAGAGAGAGAAAGTCTTGCTGCTCTTTGATGAAGAGAGAGAGAGAGAGAGTCTTGCTGCTCTTCGATAGTCTCGCTGCTCTACAACGGGGAGAGAGACTTGCTGGTCTTCAATAGAGAGAGAGTCTCACTGCTTTTTGATGGTGAGGAGTTCTCGCTGCTCTTCGATAAATGCAGAGTTGCGCTGCTCTTTGATAGAGAGTGTCTCTCTACTCGTCGATGGAGGGAGAGAGAGCATCTCGCTGTTCTTCGGTAGAAATAGATTTTCACTGCTCTTTGATAAAGTGAGAGTCTCGTTGGTCTTCGATAGAGAGTCCCACTGCTCTTCAATGGACAGTCTCACTGCCCTTTGATAGAGAGAGATAAAGTCCCGCTGCTCTTCAATGGAGAGTCTCACTGCTCCTCGATAGGGAGAGAGGGAGTCTTGCTGCTCTTTGATGGAGAGAGAGAGAGAGAGAGTCTCGCGGCTCTTCGATGGAGAGAGTGAGACTCACTTCTCTTCGTCGGAGAGAGATAGTCTTGCTGCTCTTTGATGGAGAGAGAGAGTCTCGCTGCTCTTCGAATCAGAGAGAGTCTCGCTGCCGTTCGATAGAAAGGGTCTAGCTGTTCAGCAATGGTGAGAGATAGAGAGTCTCAGTGTTCTTCAATGGAGAGAGAGACAGAGAGAGTCTCGCTGCTCTTCGATAGAGAGAGAGAGTCTCGCTGCTCGTCGAAGGAGGGAGAGAGTCTTGCTGTTCTTTGATAGAGAGTCTCACTGCTCTTTGATTGAGAGTCTCGCTGCTCTACAATGAAGAGGGAGTGTCACTGCTCTTCGATAAATAGAGAGCTTCACTGCTCTTTGATGAAGAGTGTCTTACTGCTCATCGATGAAGGGAGAAAGAGCCTCGCTGCTCTTCGATAGAGAGAAAATATCATTGGTCTTCGATGGAGGGAGAGTCTCGCTGCTCTTTGGTGGAGAGAATGTCTCACTGCTTTTCAGTGGAGAGAGAGTCTCATTGCTCTTTGATGAAGGGAGTGTCTCACTGATCTTCAATGGAGAGAGTCTCGCTGCTCTTTGGTGGAGGAGAGTCTCGCTGCTCTTCAATATTGAGAGTCTCACTGCTCTTTGATATTGAGAGAGTCTCACTGCTTTTTGATAGAGTCTAGCTGTTCTTCAATGGAGAGAGAGAGAGAGAGAGTCTCACAGCTCTGCGATGGATAGAGTGCCTGGCTGCTCTTTGATAGAGAGAGGGAATTTCGCCGCTCTTCGATAGAAAGAGAGTTTCGCTGATCATCGATAGAGGGAGAGAGTCTCGCTGTTCTGCGATAGAGAGAGAGTCTCACTGCTCTTTGATGGAGAGGGAGCCTTGCTGCTCTTGGATGGAGACAGAGAGTCTCACTGCTCTTCGAAGGAGAGGGAGTCTCACTGCTCTTTCATGGGGAGAGAGAGTCTCGCTGCTCTTTGATGGAGAGGGAGAGTCTCACTGCTCTTCGATATTGAGAGAGTCTCACTGCTCTTTAATATTGAGAGAGTCTCACTGCTCTTCGATAGAGAGAGTCTAGCTGTTCTTCAATGGAGAGAGATAGAGAGCTTCAGTGCTCTTCAATGGAGAGAGAGAGTCTCACAGCTCTGCGATGGAGAGAGGGAATTTCGCCGCTCTTCAATAGAAAGAGAGTTTCACTGCTCGTCGATGGAGGGAGTCTCGCTGTTCTGCGATAGAGAGTCTCGCTGCTCTTTGATGGAGAGAGAGCCTCGCTGCTCTTGGATGGAGAGGGAGAGAGAGTCTCGCTGCTCTTTGATGGAGAGAGAGAGAGTCTCACTGCTCTTTGATGGAGAGGGTGAGAGAGTCTTGCTGCTTTTCGCTGGGGAGAGTCTCATTACTCTTTGATCGAGAGAGTCTCGCTGTTCTTCAATGGAGAGTCTCACTGCACATTGATGGAGAGAATGTCTCATTGCTTTTCAATGGAGAGAGAGTCTCGCTGTTCTTTGATGGAGAGAGAGTCTCACTGCTTTTTGATCGAGAGCGTCTCGCTTTTCATCAATGGAGGGAAAGAGTCTCACAGCTCAGCTCTTCAATGGGGAGAGAATCTCGCTGCTGTTCGATCGGGATGGAGTCTCGCTGCTCTTCGATGGAAAGACAGTCTCACTTCTTTTCGATGGAGAGCGAGAGTCTCACTGCTCTTCGATGGACAGAGGGAGTCTCACTGATCTTCGATGAGAGAGAGTCTCGCTGATCTTCGATGAGAGAGTCTTGCTGCTCTTCGAGGGAGGATGTGTCTCGCTGCTTTTTGATAGAGAGAGAGAGCCTTGCTTCTCTTCAATGGAGAGAGTCTCACTGCTCTTAGAGAGAGAGAGAGTCTCACTGCTCTTCAATGGAGAGTCTCGCTGCTCTTTGATGGAGAGTCTCGCTGCTCTTCAATGGAGAGTCACACTGGTCTTCGATAGAGAGTCTCACTGCTCTTCAATGGAGAGAGAGAGCGCACTGCTCTTCAATGGAGAGAGAGAGTGCGCTGCTCTTTGATGGGGAGAGAGACCCACTGCTCTGCGATAAACAGGGAGTCTTGCTGCTCTTCAGTGGAGACAGAATTTTGCTTCTCTTCAATGGGGACTCTTGCTGCTCTTTGATGGAGAGAGTTTCACTGCTCCTCGATGGAGAAAATGTCTCACTGCTCTTCAATGGAGAGAGTGTTGCTGCTCTTCGACGGATTGTCTCGCTGCTCTTCGATGGAGAGAGTGTTGCTGCTCTTCAATGGAGAGATTGTCTCGCTGCTCTTTGATGGAGAGAGCCTCCCTGCTCTTCAATGGAGAGAGAGCCTCGCTGCTCTTCAATGGAGAGAGTGTCTCACTGCTCTTCAATGGAGTGTCTCGCTGCTCTTCAATGGAGAGAGTGTCTCGCTGCTCTTCAATGGAGAGAGTGTCTCACTGCTCTTTGATGGAGAGAGTTTCACTGCTCCTCGATGGAGAAAATGTCTCGCTGCTCTTCAATGGAGAGAGTGTTGCTGCTCTTCGACGGATTGTCTCGCTGCTCTTCGATGGAGAGAGTGTTGCTGCTGTTCAATGGAGAGATTGTCTCGCTGCTCTTTGATGGAGAGAGCCTCCCTGCTCTTCAATGGAGAGAGAGCCTCGCTGTTCTTCAATGGAGAGAGTGTCTCACTGCTCTTCAATGGAGTGTCTCGCTGCTCTTCAATGGAGAGTGTCTCGCTGCTCTTCAATGGAGAGAGTGTCTAACTGCTCTTTGATGGAGAGAGTTTCACTGCTCCTCGATGGAGAAAATATCTCGCTGCTCTTCGATGGAGAGAGTGTTGCTGCTCTTCGACGGAGAGATTGTCTCGCTGCTCTTCGATGGAGAGAGCCTCCCTGCTCTTCGATGGAGAGAGAGCCTCGCTGCTCTTCAATGGAGAGAGTGTCTCACTGCTCTTCAATGGTTTGAAAAGGGTCCCTGCATTCAGCATATATACTGTATATGTTTGCAGCAAATACCTTCTTTATCCAATAAATTTTAAACCACAGTTGGTGAGCTATGTCACAGTGCAGCAGCTGTTTGATGCAAATTCTTTGTGAGATTGGCACCTGTATCACACAAACATCATCTGGAGGAACTTTTGTTACCTATAATATTTATAATTGATGGGAAGTCATTAACAGTAAGGACAGGGTACAGTTTTTACGATGCACTTCAACCACACCCGTTCTTGTTTACTGGCACCGAGCAGAGAGTGAGGTTGTGGGATTCATTATAGGCAAGAATTGAACTCCGGGTTTGTGTGCAGTTGTTAACAAGATTGTTCGTGTATACATTAATTCACCGTTAGCATCGAACGCACCTCGACCAAGACAAATCCGGTGGTACCAGTTAAAGGGACCAGTGACCCTGATACCTATCACCGTACACAGGGAGTGACGAGTCTCTTAGGTATGTGCTTGTGCGAAAACTGCTCATGCTGTCTTATGTCCAGCTCTTTCTCTGTTTGTTCCTACCTTTCACTGACCTTTTTGTCAGACTGAAGCAACTCAGTCACTAGATGTTCTGTGCCAGATTCCTGTAGATGTTTTGAGTGCTGCAATTCCTCCTCAGTTACTGTGTGACAGACCCAAGGGGCTGAAGAACCTCTTCCTGTTCCTGTGTAATAGGCTTTCGGGGCTGAATGACCTTCTCCTGTTCCTCTGTAACAGGCTCTAGGGGCTGAATAACCTCCCCCTGTTCCTGTATAACAGGCTCTAGGGGCTGAATTTCCTCTCCCCGTTCCTGTGTAATAGGCTCTAGGGGCTGAATAACCTCCCCCCGTTCCTGTGTAACAGGCTCTAGGAGCTGAATGACATCCTCTTGTATTTGTATCCCAAATCCAGTCAAATAATCTTAATCTGGAAAATAATTCCTCTTGCATTTTCTGGATTCCACCAAACCCAACTTGTTTATTTTATGTTACAGGTGCTTCAGAGCATAAGGATATTTTATCAAAGAAGCTTTTGTTTGAAATCATTTCTCAAAAGGAAATGGTTGTATGTTGTTGCCCCCTTGTTAATCTTTCCTCTGATCAGATACTTAAGCCAATACGGTGTTGAACATTGGCATTCTGCAAAGTTAAATGACCATTCCTTCCTCATGCTACCCAACAGCAGCTGTGACACCAGTCCCCCATTCCTGGTCCTTCTGGTCACCAGTGCCCAAGACCAGTTGGAAGCTCGCTCGGTCATTCGCCAGACCTGGGGGCGAGCGCGGACAACCCATGGCAAGAGGGTGGTGAGCTACTTCCTGCTCGGGTACAGCCGGGAGCATCAGGAGCAGCTGCTGAAAGAAAGTTCACTGCACAAGGACATCATCCAGAAAAATTTCACCGACACATATTACAACCTGACCACCAAGGTGCTAATGGGCCTGGAATGGGTGAGCCGATTCTGTCCGTCCACCTCCTTCGTGATGAAAACCGATTCCGACATGTTTGTCAACACCGATCACCTGACCAAGCTCTTGCTGGGAATGAATCATACGGATATCTTCACCGGCTTCATCACGTGGAATTCTGGACCTATCAGGGAGAAATTCAGTAAATGGTACGTCAGCGAACAGGAATATCCTCAGAAAACATACCCACCATTCTGCTCCGGCACTGGGTACATGCTCTCGGCTGATGTTGCCCACCGAGTCTGGATTATTTCCAGGACGGTCCCCCACTTTAAACTGGAGGATGTTTACGTCGGGCTGTGCTTGGCGGAGTTGAAGATTACACCAGTGGAAATCCACTTGGAGCAGAAGTTCTACAATTGGAATGTGAAGTTTTCTGTTTGCGGCTTCCGTAAACTCATCACCTCTCACAGGGTGAAACCCTACGAGCTGCTGATCTACTGGAAAGCACTGGAGGATGCAGCAGACGAGGCCTGTTCGGGAGATGGGTGAAGGGGCCATCTTGAAGAGGCTTTTCACTGACTATCTTTGCAGGGCAACAGAAACAGCGTGCTATATGGAAGTCAATTACCCAACTAAACTGTGTAATCTGGTCTGCTTATATACATACATACGTACATACACAATTTGTGGGTTCGGCGTTAGTGGGATTTAGGGGTTCAGTGGGATTTGTGGTTTCAGTGAAAGTGCGGTTAGAGCCCAAGTGTCAGTGGGATTCGTGGATTCTGTGATATCACGATTTAAGGCGTAAGTGTTAGTTTGATTTGAGGGTTCAGTAGGATTTGTGGGCACAGTGAAGTGCCATTTGGTTCCCAGGTGTTAGTGGGATTTGTGTGTTTACTGTCACTGGGATTATGGGTTCGGTGGGATTTGTGGGTTCAGTGAAGTGCAGTTTGAGGGTCTCAGTGGGATTTAGGGTTCAGTGTTAGTTGGATTTGTGGGTTAAGTGTTAGTAGGATTGCGGGTTTCAGTGGGATTTTTGGGTTCAGTGTTAGTGGGATTTGGGGTTCAGTTGGGCGGGATTTGTGGGTTGAGTGAAGTGCAGTTTGAGGGTTTCAGTGGGATTTGGAGTTCAGTGTTAGTGGGATTTAGGTGTCAGTGGGATTCGTGGGTTCAGTGAATGTGTGGTTTGGGGCCGAAGTGTTAGTGGGATTTGTGGGTTCAGTGATAGCGCGATTTCAGGCCTAAGTGTTAGGTGGATCTGGGAGTTCAGTGGGATTTGTGGGTTCAGTGGAAATGCGGTTTGGTTCCTAGGTGTTAGTGGGATTTGTAGTTTCAGTGTCAGCGGGAATGCAGGGTTAAGTGGGATTTGTGGGTTCAATGAAAGTGCGGTTTGGGATCTAAGTGTTAGTGGGATTTGTGGGTTCAGTGAAGTGTGGTTTGCTTCCTAGGCATCAGTGGGATTTCTGGGTTCAGTGAAATATTGTTTGGTTCCTGGGTGTTAGTGGGATTTGTGGGTTTAGTGTTAGCAGGAATTTGGGGTTCAGTGGGATTTGTGGGTTCAGTGAAGTGCAGTTTTAGAGTTTCATTGGGATTTGTGGGTTCAGTGAATGTGTGGTTTGGGGCCTAGGTTTAGTGGGATTTGTGGGTTCACTGTTAGTGGGATTTAGGGGTTCAGTGGGATTTGTGTGTTCAGTGAAGTGCGGTTTTAGGGTTTCAGTGGGATTTGTGGGTTCAGTGAAGTGCAGTTTTCGAGTCTCTGTGGGATTTGTGGGTTCTGTGCTAGAGGGATTTGTGGGTCCAGTGGGAATTGTGGGTTCAGTGAAGTGCGGTTTGGTTCCTATGTTTTAGTGGGACTTGTGGGTCCTGTGATAGCGTGATTTCAGGCCTAAATGTTAGCTGGATCTGGGGTTACAGTGGGATTTGTGGGTTTAGTGAAATTCGGTTTGTTTCCTTGGTGTTAGTGGGATTTGTGGGTTCGGTGAAGGGCACTTTGGTTCCCAGGTGTTAGTGGGATTTGTGGGTTCAGTTTCTGTGGGGTTTAGGGGTTCGGTGGGATTTGTGGGTTCAGTGAAGTGCGGTTTTAGGGTTTCAGTCGGATTTGTTGGTTCAGTGAGGTGCGGTTTTTGAATTTCAGTGGGATTTGTGGGTTCCGTGAATGTGTGGTTAGGGGCCTAAGTGTTAGTGGGATTTCAGGGTTCAGTGAAGTGCGGTTTGCTTCCTAGGCGTCAGTGGGATTTAGGGGTTCAGTGAAAGTGTGGTTTTGGGGCCTAAGAGTTAGTGGTATTTGGGGTTCAGTGGGATTGGGGTTCAGTGAATGTGTGGTTTGGCGCCTAAGTGTTAGTGGGATTTGTGTGTTCAATGTCAGTGGGACTTAGGGGTTCGGGATCTCTGGGTTCGGTGTTCGGGGGATTTAGGGGTTCAGTGGGATTTGTGCGTTCTGTGATAGCGCGATTTCAGGCCTAAGTGTTAGTTTGATCTGGGGGTTCAGTGGAATTTGTGGGTTCAGTGGAAATGCGGTTTGGTTCCTAGGTGTTAGTGGGGTTTGTGGTTTCAATGAAAGTGCAGTTTGGGATCTAAGTGTTAGTGGGATTTGTGGGATCAGTGAAGTTTGGTTTGGTTCCTGGTTGTTAGTGGGATTTGTGGGTTCAGTGTCAGCGGGAATTTGGGGTTCAGGGCGATTTGTGGGTTCAGTGAAGAGCGGTTTTAGAGTTTCAGTGGGATTTGTGGGTTCAGTGAACGTGTGGTTTGGGGCCTGAGTTTAGTGGGATTTGTGGCTTCAGTGAAGTGCAGTTTGCGAGTCTCAGTGGGATTTGTGGCTTCCGTGCTGGAGGGATTTGTGGGTTCAGTGGGAAATTTTAAATTTTATATCTTCCATCAATTCTCCTCAGTCCCAACTGCTCCAATCTTTCCTCATTACTGAAGTGTCTCATCCCTGGAACCATTCTGGTAAACCTCTTCTGCACTCCCTCCAATGCGTTCACACCCTTCCTATAATGTGGCATCCAGAACTATGCACAGTACTCCAGCTGAGGTCTATAACCAGTGTCTTATATAAGTTCATCAGAACCTCCCTGCTCTTGTACTCTATTTCCCTATTAATGAAGTCGAGAATACTGCATGCTTTACAAACAGCTCTCACTACCTGTCCTGCCAACTTCAATGGCTTATGCACATATCCACCCAAGTCTCTCTGATCCTGCACACCCTTTAGAATAGTATCCTTACAAGAGAGTTTCATATTTTTGGGATAAAATACTTGAGGAAGGATCTGAAGGGCTTTGGAGAGGGTGTGAGATTGGACTGGCTGGACCGGCATCAGGGAGGAGAGACTTCAGTTAATGTGGAGAGACTGAAGTCTCTATTAAATCTCCTCCTGAGAGCAGAGAAGACTAAGAGGAGATTCAATGGAGGCATTCAACATCATGAAAAGTTTAATGGCGATTCCACTGGCAGGATTATTGCTGACCAGAGGACATAGATTGAAGATAAAGGCTAAAAGATCCAGAGATAAGGAGAAGTGATTCCCCGCAGCGAGATGTTGTGAACTGGAACCTGCTGTCTGAATGGAGCGGACAAATAGGAATTGAATAATTAGTAAAGGCAAAAAATTCCACCATTCTGTTTCCCAATTCTTCCCTTGGAACTGCTCGTTGCGTAAAGTACTGACTCCCTCATACCTATTCCTACGACAATCTGATAGTGATCTCCCTGCACCAGATTGAATGTAGTTTATCAGCTTCTACGGGAAGGGATGGCTCCAGGGCAAAAAACTATTCTGGAAAAATATCCCTGTGCAAATATGTTCCCTGCTTAAGGTTTCATTTAGCAGTTTTGGATCCCAGGTCCATGAGATTTCGGTTTGTTTCAAGTGGACCTCAATCGCGCCCTCTCATCTCTGAACCTGAAGGTCGTGGGCCTAGGAAACTATTCGAGAGATTTCAGCCCCATGACATAGCGCTTACCACTTTGGCTCCAGTTATGCATTGCTCCCTCAGTGCTGGTCCTCTGACACCGCAGCACTCCCTCAGTACAAACATTCTGACCGTGCAGCAGTCCCTCATTCCTGACCCTCTGATAGTGCAGCGCTACCTCAGCACTGCCCCTCTGACAGTGGAGCACTCCCTCAGTACTGTCACTTCAACAGTGCAGTGCTCCGTCAGTACTGTTGCTCTGACAGTACAGCACTCGGGCAGTGCCAACATTCTAACAGTACACCATATTATTGTACTGTTGCAGCCTAGAGATTGTTTTCATTAGCTAGTATTCCAGAGACCTGGAACTTCAAATCCCATCTGGACACTTTGTAAATAGAAATTGAAGTAATTAAGATATTAGGCAATAAAGGCTGGTATCGGAAGTGGAGGATTTGACAATATTGCATTCTCATGGAAACCCATCTGGATCACTAATACACTTTAGAGCAGAAAATCTAGTGGCCTTACCCCGTCTGGCCAATCTGTCACTCCAAACCCACAGCAATGTGCTTGACTCATGATTACCCCCTGAATTGTCCTCATAACATACTTAGTTATATTGAACAATGACAGAAAAGCATCAGAATAAGGATGGTGAACTTCCAAGCATCGACCGAGTCACCAGAAATGAAAATGGAGCACACACTGGGTATTGTGGCACGACCATGGTGCTCAGTGGGATAGATTGAGAACAGATCTAGCAGCTCAAAATCAGGCATCAAAACACTGGGTAATAGGACTAATTTGGGATTAATAAGGAGTGTAGGGAAGCAGTGGGTGCAGGCTGTGATTGATTTAGGGGTATGGTGTGAGAGGGGAACAGAGGGATTATTTTGGGTTCGATAGGGGACAGTAAGAAATGAGCAAAATGTTAGGATTAGTTTGGGATTGATACAAGGCTATGATGAGAGAGAGAGATAGACAGTGGAATGAGTCTGGGATTGATACGGGTACTTGATGACAGAGAGAGACAGTGGAATGAGTTTGGGATTAATACAGGGCTATGCTGAGAGAGAGAGAGAGAGAGACAGTGGAATGAGTCTGGGATTGATACAGGGCTATGATGAGAGAGGCAGAGGAATGAGTTTGGGATTGATACAGGGCTATGATGACAGAAAGAGAGAGACAGTGGAATGAGTCTGGAATTGATACAGGGCTAGGATGAGAGAGAGAGAGACAGTGGAATGAGTCTGGGATTGATACAGGGCTATGGTGAGAGAGACAGTCACAGTGGAATGAGTCCGGGATTGATAGAAGTCTATGATGAGATAGAGAGTGACAGTGGAATGAGTCTGGGATTGAAACAGGTCTATGATGAGATAGAGTGACAGTGGAATGAGTCTGGGATTATTACATGGCTATGATGAGAGACAGAGTGACAGTGGAATGAGTCTGCGATTGATACAGGGCTATGATGAGAGAGAGACTGTGGAATGAGTTTGGGATTGATACAGGTCTATGATGAGAGGGAGACACAGTGGAATGAGTCTGGGATTGATACAGGTCAATGATGAGAAAGCACAGTGGAATGAGTTTGGGATTGATACAGCGCTATGATGAGAGAGAAAATGACAGGGGAATGAGTCCAGGATTAATACAGGTCTATGAAGAGATAGAGAGTGACAGTGGAATGAGTCTGGGATTGATACAGGTCTAAGATGAGATAGAGTGACAGTGGAATGAGTGTGGGATTGATACAGGGCTATGATGAGAGAGAGACAGTGGAATGAGTTTGGTATTGATACAGGGCTCTGATGAGGTAGAGACACAGTGGAATGAGTTTGGGATTGATACAGGGTTATGATGAGAGAGAGAGAGAGAAAGTGGAATGAGTCTGGGATTGATACAGGTCTATGATGAGAGACAGACAGTGGAATGAGTCTGGGATTGATACAGTGCAGTTGAGAAATGTATTGTGGCCCAGGAGAATGATGAACTCCGTCACTGGCTCAGCAGGAAACACAAACCATAAGGAAAGGACTGGGGGTAATCAACAAAGCTTTACAGTTGAATAAAGTCTCTTTAATCACACTCTCCGTCATCTGGGATTGGGGGTGATATATTAACTTGGTTTGAGGAATTCTTATTGGTCAATAAACAGAGATGGGAATAAACTGAATATTTTCGGTTAGCAATCTTTGCGGGGGCGACGCAACATTCTAACAATCACAGAATCCCAGAATAGTAACAGTGCAGAAGGAGGCCATTCGGCCCATCGTGTCTGCACCGGCTCTCTGAGCATTTTAACTTCGTTCCAATCTCCTGCCTGTTCCCCGTACCCCAGCACATTGTTTCTATTTAAATAACCATCCCACGCCCTCTTGAATGCCTCAATCAAACCTGCCTCCACCACACTTCCAGGCAGTGCATTCCCAACCCTAACTGCTCGCTGTGTGAAAAAAACATTTTCTCACCTCGCATTTACTTTGTTTGCAAAACACTTTGAAACTGTGCCCGCTGGTTCTTGACCTGTTGACGATTTTGAATAGTTTCTCCCTATATACTCTGTCCAGACCCCCTCATGATTTTTAAATCTTCCATCAATTCTCCTCACTCCCAACTGCTCCAATCTTTCCCCATGAAACAGCGCTTACCACTTTGGCACCAGTTATGCATCGATCCCTCAGTACTGACCCTCCGACAGTGCAGCACTCCCTCAGTACTGACCTTCCGATCGTGCAGCAGTCATTCATTATTGACCCTCTCATAGTGCAGTGCTCCCTCAGTACTGTCACTCTGACAGTAGAGCACACCATTCCAACAGTACACCATGTTATTGTACTGTTGCAGCATAGTGATTGTTTTCATGTGCTAGTATTCCAGAGACCTGGAAATTGAGTTCAAATCCCATCTGGACACTTTGCAAATAGAAATTGAAGTAATTAAGATATTAGGCAATAAAGGCTGGTATCTGAAGTGGAGGATTTGAAAATATTGCATTCTCATGGAAACCCATCTGGATCACTAATACACTTTAGAGCAGAAAATTTAGTGGCCTTACCCCATCTGGCCAACCTGTCACTCCAAACCAACAGCAATGTGCTTGACTCATGACTACCCCCTGAATTGCCCTAACATACTTAGTTATATTGAACAATGACAGAAAAGCTCCAATCAGAATAAGGATGGTGAACTTCCAAGCATCGACCGAGGCACCAGAAATGAAAATGGATCACACACTGGGTATTATGGCACGACCATGGTGCTCAGTGGGATAGATTGAGAACAGATCTAGCAGCTCAAAATCAGGCATCAAAACACTGGGTAATAGGATTAACATGGGATTAATACAGGAGTGTAAGGAAGCAGTGGGCGCAAGCTGTGATTGATTCAGGGGTATGGTGTGAGAGGGGGACAGAGGGATTCATTTGGGTTTGATAAGGGACAGTAAGAAATGAGCAGAATGTTAGGATTAGTTTGGGATTGATACAGGGCTATGATGAGAAAGAGAGACAGAAGTGGAATGAGTCTGGGATTGATACAGGGCTATGATGAGAGAGACAGTGGAATTAGATAGGGATTGATAAAGGGCTATGATGATAGAGAGAGAAAGACAGTGGAACGAGTATGGGATTGAGACAGGTCGTTGATGACAGGGGGAGACAGTGGAATGAGTTTAGGATCATTACAGGGCAATGATGAGAGAGAGAGAGTGGAATGAGTTTGGGATTGATACAGGGCTATGATCAGAGAGTGAGAGAGAGACAGGGGAATGAGTCTGGGATTGATACAGGGCAATGATGAGAGAGAAGGAGAGACAGTGGAATGAGACTGGGATTGATACAGGGCTATGATGAGAGAGACACAGTGGAATGAGTCTCGATTGATACAAGGCTATGATGTGAGAGAGAGAGAGAGAGAAAGTGGATTGAGTCTTGGATTGATACAGGTCTATGATAAGAGAGAGACACAGTGGAATGACTCTGGGATTGATACAGGGCTATGATGAGAGAGAGAAACAGTGGAATGAGTTTGGGATTAATACAGGGCTATGATGAGAGAGGGAGAAAGTGGAATGAGTCTGGGATTGATACAGGGCTATGATGAGAGAGAGAGTGACAGTGGAATGAGTCCCGGATTGATAGAAGTCTATGATGAGACTGAGAGTGACAGTGGAATGAGTCTGGAATTGATACAGATCTATGATGAGTTAGAGTGACAGTGGAATGAGTCTGGGATTGATACAGGGCTATGATGAGAGAGAGAGTGACAGTGGAATGAGTCCGGGATTGATAGAAGTCTATGATGAGATAACGAGTGACAGTGGAATGAGTCTGGGATTGATACAGGGCTATGATGAGAGAGAGAGACACACAGTGGAATGAGTCTGGCATTGATACAGATCGATGATCAGAGAGAGACACAGTGGAATGATTCTGGGATTGATACAGGGCTATGATGAGACAGAGAGAGAGACAGACAGTGGAATGAGTCTGGGATTGATACAGGGCTATGATGAGAGAGAGAGAGAAAGTAGAATGAATCTGGGATTGATACAGGAGCATGATGAGAGAGACACAGTGGAATGAGTCTGGAATTGATACAGGTCTATGATGAGAGGGTGACACAGTGGAATGAGTCTGGGATTGATACAGGGCTCTGATGAGAAAGAGAGAGAGGGAGACAGTGGAATGAGTCTGGGATTGATACAGGTCTATGATGAGAGAGAGAGAAAGTGGAATGAGTCTGGGATTGATACAGGGCTTTGATGACAGAGAGACACAGTGGAATGAGTTTGGGATTGATACAGGGCTATGATGAGAGAGAGAGAGTGACAGTAGAATCAGTCTGGGATTGATACAGGTCTATGATGAGATAGAGTGACAGTGGAGTAAGTCTGGGATTGATACAGGTCTATGATGAGAGAGAGAGAAAGTGGAATGAGTCTGGGATTGATACAGGGCTTTGATGCCAGAGAGACACAGTGGATTGAGTCTGGGATTGATACAGGGCTATGATGAGAGAGAGACACAGTGGAATGAGTCAGGGATTGATACGGGGCTATGATGAGAGAGAAACAGAGACAGCGGAATGACTCCGGGATTGATGCAGGTGTATGATGAGAGAGACACAGTGGAATGAGTTTGGGATTGATACAGGGCTCTGATGAGAGAGAGTGACAGTGGATTGAGTCTGGGATTGATACAGGAGTACGATGAGAGAGACACAGTGCAATGAGTTTGGGATTAATAGAGGGCTATGATGAGAGAGAGAGAGAGAAAGTAGAACGAGTCTGGGATTGATACAGGACTATGGTGAGAGCGACAGTGACAGTGGAATGAGTCTGGAATTGATACAGGGCTATGATGAGAGAGCGAGAAGGTGGAATGAGTCTGGGATTGATACAGGACTATGATGAGAGAGACACAGTGGAATGATTTGGCATTGATACAGGGCTCTGATGAGATAGAGATGCAGAGGAATGAGTTTGGGATTGATACAGGGCTATGATGAGAGCAAGAGTGACAGTGGAGTGAGTCTGGGATTGATACAGGGCTATGATGAGAACGAGAGTGACAGTGGAATGAGTTTGGGATTGATACAGGGCTATGATGAGAGAGAGACAGTGGAATGAGTCTGGGAATGATACAGGGCTATGATGAGAGAGAGACACAGTGGAATGAGTTTGGGATTGCTACAGGACTATGATGAGAGACAATGGAATGAGTTTGGGATTGATACAGGGCTCTGATGAGATAGAGATGTAGAGGAATGAGTTTGGGATTGATACAGGGCTATGATGAGAGCGAGAGTGACAGTGGAATGAGTCTACGATTGATACAGGTCGATGATGAGAGAGAGACAGTGGAATGAGTTTGGGATTGATACAGGTCTATGATGAGAGAGAGACAGTGGAATGAGTTTGGGATTGATACAGGTCTATGATGAGAGAGACAGTGGAATGAGTTTGGGATTGATACAGGGCTATGATGAGAGAGTGAGAGAGAGACAGTGTAATGAGTTTGCGATTGATCCAGGTCTATGATGAGAGAGAGACAGTGGAATGAGTCTGGGATTGATACAGTGCAGTGGAGAAATGTATTGTGGCCCAGGAGAGTGATGAACTCAGTCACTGTCTCAGTTGGTAACACAAACCCTAAGGAAAGGGCTGGGGGCTAATCAATGAAGCTTTACAGTTGAAGAAAGTCTCTTGAATCACACTCTCCGTCATCTGGGATTGGGGGTGATATATTAACTTGGTTTGAGGAATTCTTATTGGACAATAAACAAAGATAGGAATCAACTGAACATTTTCGGTTAGCAATCTTTGCGGGGGCGACGCAACATTCTAACAATCACTGAATCCCAGGATAGTAACAGTTCAGAAGGAGGCCATTCGGCCCATCGTGTCTGCACCGGCTCTCTGAGCATTTTAACTTAGTGCCCATCTCCTGCCTGTTCCCCGTACCCCAGCACACTGTTTTTATTTGAACAACCATCCGATGCCCTCCAGAATGCATCAATCAAACCTGCCTCCACCACACTTCCAGGCAGTGCATTCCAAACCTCAACTGCTCGCTGTGTGAAAAAAACATTTTCTCACCTCGCATTTCCTTTGTTTGCAAAACACTTTGAAACTGTGCCCTCTGGTTCTTCACCTGTTGACGATTTTGAACAGTTTCTCCCAATATACTCTGTCCAGACCCCTCATGATTTTTAAATCTTCCATCAATTCTCCTCACTCCCAACTGCTCCAATCTTTCCTCATTACTGAAGCGCCTCATCCCTGGAACCATTCTGGTAAACCTCTTCTGCACTCTCTCCAATGCGTTCACATCCTTCCCATAGTGTGGCGCCCAGAAATGTGCACAGTACTCCAGCCGAGATCGAACCATTGTCTTATCTAAGTTCATCATAACCTCCCTGCTCTTGTACTCTATGTCCCTGTTAATGAAGTTTAGAATATTGCATGCTTTAGAAACAGCTCTCGCTACCTGTCCTGTCACCTATAATAGTTTATGTACATATACACCCAGGTCTCCCTGCTCCTGCACACCCTTTAGAATACTATCCTTACAAGATAGTTTAATATTTTTGGGATAAAATACTTGGGGAAGGATCTGAAGGGCTTTGGAGATGGTGTGAGATTGGACTGGCTGGACCGGCATCAGGGAGGAGGGACTTCAGTTAACGTGGAGAGACTGAAGTCTCTATTAAATCTCCTCCTGAGAGCAGAGAAGACTAAGAGGAGATTTAATGGAGGCTTTCAAAATCATGAAAAGTTTCATCGTCTCCCCACTGGCAGGAGTTTTTCTGACCAAAGGACAGAGACTGAAGATGAAGGCAAAAGATCCACAGATAAGGAGAAGTGATTCCCCACAGCGAGGTGTTGTGAACTGGAACCTGCTGTCTGAATGGAGCGGACAAATAGGAATTGAAGAATTATTGAAGGCAAAAAATTCCACCATTCTGTTTCCCAAGTCTTCCCTTGGAAGTGCTCGTTGAGACAAGTACTGACTCCCTCATACCTATTCCTACGACAATCTGATAGTGATCTCCCTGCACCAGATTGAATGCAGTTTGTCAGCTTCTACGGGAAGGGATGGCTCCAGGGCAAAAAACTATTTTAGAAAAACATGCCTGCGCAAACACATTGCCAGCCAAAGGTTTTATTTAGCAGACCGATGAGATTTCGGTCTGTTTCAAGTGCACCTCAATCGCGCCCTCTCATGTCTGAATCTGAAGTTCGTCGGCTCAGGAAACCACTCGAGAGGTTTCAGCCCCATGAAACAGCGCTTACCACTTTGGCACCAGTTATGCATCGATCCCTCAGTACTGACCCTCCGACAGTGCAGCACTCCCTCAGTACTGACCTTCCGATCGTGCAGCAGTCATTCATTATTGACCCTCTCATAGTGCAGTGCTCCCTCAGTACTGTCACTCTGACAGTAGAGCACACCATTCCAACAGTACACCATTTTATTGTACTGTTGCAGTATAGTGATTTGTTTTCAGGTCCTCGTATTCTAGAGACCTGGAACTTGCGTTCAAATCCTATCTGGCACTTTGCAAATATAAATTGAAGGAATTAAGATATTCGGCAATAAAGGCTGGTATATGAAATGACAGATTTGACAATATTGCAATCCCATGGAAACCCATCTGGATCACTAATACCCTTTACAGCAGAAAATCTGGTGGCCTGACCCAGTCTGGCCAATCTGTCACTCCAAACCAACAGCAATGTGCTTGACTCATGACTACCCCCTGAACTGCCCTCATAACATACTTAGTTATATTGAACAGTGACAGAAAAGCTCCAATCAGAATAAGGATGGTGAACTTCCAAGCATCGACCGAGGCACCAGAAATGAAAATGGAGCACACACTGGGTATTATGGCACGACCATGGTGCTCAGTGGGATAGATTGAGAACAGATCTAGCAGCTCAAAATCAGGCATCAAAACACTGGGTAGTGGGACTAACTTGGGATTAATACAGGAGTGTAAGGAGGTAATAGGCGCAGCCTATGTTTGATTCAGGAGTATGGCGTGAGAGGGGGACAGAGGGATTCATTTGGGTTTGATAGAGGGCAGTAAGAAATGAGCAGAATGTTGGGAGTAGTTTGGGATTGATACAGGGCTACGATGAGAGAGAGAGAGAGACAGTGGAATGGGTTTGGGATTAATACAGGGCTATGATGAGAGAGAGACAGTCACAGTGGAATGAGTTTGGGATTCATACAGGGCAATGATGAGAGAGAGAGAGAGACAGTTGAATGAGTCTGGGATTGATGCAGGGCTATGATGAGAGAGAGACACAGTGGAATGAGTTTGGGATTGATACAGGGCTATGATGAGAGAGAGAGAGAGACAGTGGAATGAGTCTGGGATTCAAACAGGGCTATGATGAGAGAGAGACAGTGGAATGAGTTTGGGATTGATACAGGTCTATGATGAGATAGAGTGATAACGGAATGAGTCTGGGATTAATGCAGGGCTATGATGAGAGAGAGACACAGTGGAATGAGTCTGGGATCGATACAGGGCTATGATGAGAGAGAGAGAGAAACAGTGGAATGCTTCTGGGATTGATACAAGGCTATGATGAGAGAGAGACACAGTGGAATGAGTTTGGGATTGATACAGGGCTATGATGAGAGAGAGAGAGAAACAGTGGAATGCTTCTGGGATTGATACAAGGCTATGATGAGAGAGAGACACAGAGGAATGAGTTTGGGATTGATACAGGGCTATGATGAGAGAGAGACAGTGGAATGAGTCTGGGAATGATACAGGGCTATGATGAGAGACACAGTGGAATGAGCCTGGGATTGATACAGGTCTATGATGAGAGAGTGAGAGAGAGACATTGCAATGAGTTTGCGATTGTTCCAGGTCTATGATGAGAGAGAGACAGTGGAATGTGTCTGGGATTGATACAGTGCAGTGGAGAAATGTATTGTGGCCCAGGAGAATGATGAACCCAGTCACTGGCTCAGTAGGAAACACAAACCCTAAGGAAAGCGCTGGGGGCTAATCAATGAAGCTTTACAGTTGAAGAAAGTCTCTATAATCACACTCTCCGTCATCTGGGATTGGGGGTGATATATTAACTTTGTTTGAGGAATTCTATTGGACAATAAACAGAGATAGAAATAAACTGAACATTTTCGGTTAGCAATCTTTGCGGGGGTGACGCAACATTCTAACAATCACAGAATCCCAGGATAGTAACAGTTCAGAAGGAGGCCATTCGGCCCATCATGTCTGCACCGGCTCACTGAGCATTTTAACTTAGTGCCCATCTCCTGCCTGTTCCTCGTACCCTAGCACACTGTTTCTATTTAAATAACCATCCCATGCCCTCCTGAATGCATCAATCAAACCTGCCTCCACCACACTTCCAGGCAGTGCATTCCAAACCCTAACTGCTCGCTGTGTGAAAAAACGTTTTCTCACCTCACATTTACTTTGTTTGCAAAACACTTTGAAACTGTGCCCTCTGGTTCTTCACCTGTTGACGATTTTGAACAGTTTCTCCGTAGAGACTCTGTCCAGACCCCTCATGATTTTTAAATCTTCCATCAATTCTCCTCACTCCCAACTGCTCCAATCTTTCCTCATTACTGAAGCACCTCATCCCTGGAACCATTCTGGTAAACCTCTTCTGCACTCTCTCCAATGCGTTCACACCCTTCCCATAGTGTGGCGCCCAGAAATGTGCACAGTACTCCAGCGGAGATCGAACCATTGTCTTACCTAAGTTCATCATAACCTCCCTGCTCTTGTACTCTATGTCCCTGTTAATGAAGTTTAGAATACTGCATGCTTTAGATACAGCTCTCTCTACCTGTCCTGTCACCTATAATAACTTATGTACATATACACCCAGGTCTCCCTGCTCCTGCACACCCTTTAGAATACTATCCTTGCAAGATAGTTTCATATTTTTGGGATAAAATACTTGAGGAAGGATTGAAGGGCTTTGGAGATGGTGCGAGATTGGACTGGCTGGACCGGCATCAGGGAGGAGAGACTTCAGTTAATGTGGAGAGACTGAAGTCTCTATTAAATCTCCTCCTTGAGAGCAGAGAAGACTAAGAGAGATTTAATGGAGGCATTCAAAATCATGAAAAGTTTCACCGTCTCCCCACTGGCAGGAGTTTTGCTGACCTGAAAACATAGATTGAAGATGAAGGCAAAAGATTCACAGATAAGGAGAAGTGATTCCCCGCAGCGAGGTGTTGTGAACTGGAACCTGCTGTCTGAATGGAGCGGACAAATAGGAATTGAAGAATTATTGAAGGCAAAAAATTCCACCATTCTGTTTCCCAAGTCTTCCCTTGGAAGTGCTCGTTGCGTAAAGTACTGACTCCCTCATACCTATTCCTACGACAATCTGATAGTGATCTCCCTGAACCAGATTGAATGCAGTTTGTCAGCTTCTACGGGAAGGGATTGCTCCAAGGCAATAAACTATTTTAGAAAAACATGCCTGCGCAAACACGTTGCCTGCCTAAGGTTTTATTTAGCAGTTTTGGATACCACACCGATGAGATTTCGGTCTGTTTCAAGTGCACCTCAATCGCGCCCTCTCATGTCTGAATCTGAAGTTCGTCGGCTCAGGAAACCACTCGAGAGGTTTCAGCCCCATGAAACAGCGCTTACCACTTTGGCACCAGTTATGCATCGATCCCTCAGTACTGACCCTCCGACAGTGCAGCGTACCTCAGTCCTGACCGTCCGACAGTGCAGCACTCCCACAGTGCTGACCGTCCGACACTGCAGCAATCCCTCAGTGCTGACCTTCTGATCGTGCAGCAGTCATTCATTACTGACCCTCTGATAGTACAGTGCTACCGCAGCACTGCCCCTCTGACAGTGGAGCACTCCCCCAGTACTGTCACTCCAACAGTGCAGTGCTCCCTCAGTACTGTCACTCTGACAGTACAGCACACCGGCAGTGCCAACATTCCAACACCATACTATTGTACTGTTGCAGTATAGTGATTGTTTTCAGGTGCTCGTATTCTAGAGACCTGGAACTTGCGTTCAAATCCTATCTGGCACTTTGCAAATATAAATTGAAGGAATTAAGATATTCGGCAATAAAGGCGGGTATCTGAAATGACAGATTTGACAATATTGCAATCTCATGGAAACCCATCTGGATCACTAATACCCTTTAGAACAGAAAATCTGGTGGCCTTCCCCAGTCTGGCCAATCTGTCACTCCAAACCCACAGCAATGTGCTTGACTCATGACTACCCCCTAAATTGCCCTCATAACATACTTAGTTATATTGAACAGTGAAAGAAAAGCTCCAATCAGAATAAGGATGCTGAACTTCCAAGCATCGACCGAGCCACCAGAAATGAAAATGGAGCACATACTGGGTATTGTGCCACGACCATGGTGCTCAGTGGGATAGATTCAGAACAGATCTAGCAGCTCAAAATCAGGCATCAAAACCCTGGGTAGTGGGACTAATTGGGGATTGATACAGGAGTGTAAGGAGGTAATGGGCGCAGCCTATGATTGATTTAGGGGTATGGTGTGAGAGGGGGGCAGAGGGATTCATTTGGGTTCGATAGAGGATAGTAGGAATTGAGCAGGATTATTTGGGATTGATACATGGCTATGATTAGAGACAGAGAGAGACTGTGGAGTGAGTTTGTGATTGATACAGGGCAATGATGGGAGAGAGAGAGAGAGAGAGACAGTGGAAAGTGTTTGGGATTGATACAAGGCTATGATGAGGGAGAGAGACAGTGGAATGAGTTTGGGATTGATACAGGGCTATGATGAGAGAGAGACACTGTGGAATGTGTTTGGGATTGATACAGGGCTATGATGAGAGAGAGACACTGTGGAATGTGTTTGGGATTGATTCAGGGTTATGATGAGAGAGAGACACACTGGAATGTGTTTGAACTCGAACCCAATGAAGTCTGTTCATTGATTCGAGTGACAGAATGATTAGCGGGAAAAGGAGATGTTAAACTGTTGGCACTGTCAGTTCCATGTTATAGGCCACAACATTTACATTGTGTCTAAGTGGGTTTCACTCACTCGTTCTGAAGGAGGGTCATGGGTTCAAGCCTCAACTGTAGAGACTGGTACCACAATCGAACCAATAGACAACAGCTCCAAACATGCAGCAGTCCGTCGGTACTGACCCACCATCAGTGCAGTGCTTCCTCAGTACTGGCCACTCCCTCAGTATTGCCCCTCTCGCAGTGCACCACTCCCTCAGTATTGGCCCTCTCACAGTGCACCACTCCCTCTGTAATGACTGTTATAGTGCAGCACTCCCTCAGTAATGACCCTCTTACAGCCCAGCACTCCTCTTAGTACCGACCCTATGAAAATGCAGCACTGCCTCAGCACTGACCCTCTGACAGTGCAGCATTCCCTCAGTACAAAAGCTGAAAGGATGCAGTGCTCCCATGCAGCTTGCGTCCGACACTCCAGCGCTCCCTCAGTCTTGATCCTCCAAGAGTGTCATGCTCCCTCACTACCGACCCTCCAAGGCTGAAGCGCTCCCACAGTATTAACCCTCCGAAAGCCCAGTGCTCCCTCAGTACAGAAACTGTGAAACTGCAGCACTCCCTCAGACCGACATTGAAGCGTTCCCTCAGTATTGACCCTCCGACACTGCAGAACTCCCTCAGGACTGACCCTGTGACAGTAAATCACTCCCTCAGCAACCATCATGGGCTGAATGTCCTGCGCAGTGTGATATCATTCTACGTTTACACTTCCCTCAAATTCCTTGCTTGTTTAATGTCACCTGTTCATGCAGCGGCCAACTGCAACGCCATCCTCTGCAAGAATTGCGAGCAGGAAGGGCATCAGACAAAGGACTGCAAACAGACTAAATGCAGCAGCCTGTGTGGTGAGGCAGGCTACCTCGATAAGACCTGCCCCAAACATTGCCTCACTTATGCACAGGCAGCCAAAGCCAACGAGGGGGGAGCGGATGGAATACTTAGTGTCACTATTACCAAGGACACTTGCAATCCTCCAACCAACGAGGCTTCCAATGAGAACAATGGGACAAAGGAGGACACGGAGAGAGACATGATGGAGGAAAGGATTGAGGCAGCAGACAGCCAAACAAATGCACTGCCCCCTGATCCTCCCACTCCTCAGCAGAGCGTATCAATGGAGGAGGAAGCAGCAGAAAATCAGCAGAGGGAGTGGCAGCTGGTGAAGACAGCCAAAATGAAGAAGGGGCTCAGAAGGGACCAAGCCACTTCCCAGACGAGTGGCAAGAGGCATCTCCCATCCGACACGGATGACAAGGGCTGCTGCTCTTCCGAAGAAGAAGGGTAAGGGCAGCACCTACAGAAGAAGCAGCAAAGCTCTAGGGAGTAGGAGGACGTGACACCCGAGCTCCAGAACATTGGAGACAATTAGGAGAGCATCGCACTCCAACATTGCCCACAACCCAAAGAGGCCAGCGCACCCCAGCCCCAGGAATCTGCAAGCAGTGAAGCACTAAGCGCACCCCAGTTCCGGGGAGCCGGGAGCAGCGACACCCCAGAGGGGATGAGGATCGGAGAGATTTCACCAACAGAGAACAATTCAAAGCTCGTTCCTTGCACAAACCCCCAGATGCCACCTGAGTGGAACATCTCCAATGGGGTGGTTCAGGACAGTTTCCTCAGCCCATCCAAAGTGAGACAATTTGTGAACACTATGGGTATGCAGGAGCAGACCAAAGGTCTGGAATTGTCAAAGACAGCAGGTTTGGTAAGCGGCAAAGTGCTTTAAAAATGGGGATAAAGATTGTATCCATAAATGTGTGTAGCATTAAATCAACTACGCGATGTGTTGCGACCTTGGACTACCTTGCCAAGGTCAAAGCTGACCTGCTGTTTCTACAGGAGTGTGCGATACCTCACCACAGCTCCTACAGGCAATGGTCACGATAGTGGTCCCAGGGGCCATCGATCTGGTCGGGAGGAAACGACTCACGTTCCTCCGGCCTGGGAATTCTGCTGCGGGGAGGGAACCTTGCCTCCGAGGTTAAGGAGCTGGTGGGCGGGCGCCTCCTCGTTGCAGACGTAATGTACAAGAATGCTCCACTCCGCTTAATTAACGTGTATGCCCCGGCACAAAAGGGCGAGTGGCTGGCGGTCTTTCAGCAGCTCCCACAGCTGCTGGCGACCTCCAGGCCGGTTATTTTGGGCGGTGACTTCAACTGCATCATCGATGCGGCTGGACGATCCAGCAGGGCCGACAGCAGATTGGACGCTACGTCCAGATCCCTGATAGAAACTGTAAAGGATGCCAAGCTGCACGATGTCTTCAGCAACCCTGCAGACGGAGCGCAGCGTAGATACAGCTGGTCACGGCCAGACGGGTCCATCTGTTCCAGGATAGACTTCCTCTTTGTGTCCCGTGCGTTCACAGTCAGATCCACCGATGTCAAGCCAGTGTTCTTCTCTGACCACTGCCTCCTACTGGCTGACTGTCACTTACAGGAAGACCAGAGGGTTGGCAGGGGGGCATGGAAGCTGAACGTGTAACTGCTGACCCCAGAGAACATTGAGGAGCTCAAGAGGGATTACAATGGAGTACCATGAAACCCCTCTTTGAGTCCCTGACACACTGGTGGGAAGCGATCAAGGAGAACATCAAGGGCTTTTTCATCCTCAAAGGCATTCAGAAAGCTAGAAAGGAACAGAGGGAAATGTCCCAACTCCAGAAAAACATGCAGAACCTGCTCCGGTTGCAGTCAATGTGGGTTGATGTCAAGGAAGAACTCCAAGAGGTGAAGAGCCAGCAAGCCTCGCTCTTTGCCTCGGAGGCCTCCTAGATCATCACCCGGTCCAGATTCCGCTCCATGGAGCAGGATGAGACGTGCTCACGTTTCTTCTTCCAAAACGTACACAGAGAGAGCTCTGTGATCAGCAGCCTGAAGGAGGAAGACGGCTCAGTAAAGTCATCGCAGTCTGACGTTTCGAGGATCAGCAAATCCTTTTATGCCAGATTATATGAGGTGAAGCCCACAGACAGAGTGGCCTCCCAGTCCTTCTGCCCTCTATCACGGAGGTCTTAGACGACAGTACAAGGGAGAGCCTGGACAAACCGCTAACTCCGGACAAACTGGCTATGGCCCTTGAGTCCTTTGAGAAGAGTAAGACGCCCGGAAGCGACAGCTTGCCGGCTGAGTTGTATTCGGCTCTGTTGGACTGGATGGGCCCAGACCTGCTAGAAGTGTACGAGTGTATGCTTCTGGCCGGCAGCATGTCAGAATCCATGAGGAAAGGCATAGAAACATGGAAACTAGGAGCAGGAGTTGGCCATTCCGCCTTTTAAGCCTGCTCCGCCATTCATTATGATCATGGCTGATCATCCAACTCCATAGCCTGCTCCCGCTTTCTCCCCATACCTTTTGATCCCTTTCGCCCCAAGAGCTATATCTAACTCCTTCTTAAAAGCATAGAATGTTTTGGTCTCAACTACTTTCTGTGGTAACGAATTCCACAGGCTCACCACTCTCTGGGCGAAAAAATTTCTCATCACCTCAGTCCTAAATGGTCTACCCCATATCCTCAGACTGTGACCCCTGGTTCTGGACTCCCCCATCATCGGGAACATCCTTCCTGCATCTACCCTGTCTAGTCCTGTTAGAATTTTATAGGTTTCTAGAGATCCCCCCTCATTCTTCTGAACTCCAGTGAATATAATCCTAATCGACTCAATCTCTCCTCATATGTCAGTCCCGCCATCCCAGGAATCAGTCGGGTAAACCTTCGCTGCACTCCCTCTATAGCAAGTACATCTTTCCTCAGATAAGGATACCAAAACTGCACATAATATTCCAGGTGTGGTCTCACCAAGGCCCTGTACAATTGAAGCAAGACATCCCTGTTCCTGTACTCAAATCCTCTGGCTATGAAGGCCAACATACCATTTGCCTTTTTTACCGCCTGGTGCACCTGCATGCTTACCTTCAACGACTGGTGTACAAGGACACCCAGGTCTCGTTGCACATTCCCCTCTCTCAATTTATAGCCATTCCGATAATAATCTGCCTTCTAGTTTATGTTACCAGAATGGATAACCTCACATTTATCCACATTATACTGCGTCTGCCACGCACTTGCCCACTCACTCAGCTTGTCCAAATCACACTGAAGCATCTCTGCATCCTCCTCACAGCTCCCCCTCCCACCCAGCTTTGTGTCATCTGCAAATTTGGAGATATTACATTTAATTCCCTCATCTAAATCATTAATATATGTTGTGAATAACTGGGGTCCCAGCACCGATCTCTGCGGTACCCCACTAGTTACCCCCGCCTGCCATTCGGAAAAAAGACCCGTTTATTCCTACTCTTTGTTTCCTGTCTGCCAACCAGTTTTCTGTCCATCTCAATACACTACCCCCAAATACCATGCGCTTTAATTTTACACGCCAATCTCTTATGTGGGACTTTGTCAAAAGCCTCTGAAAGTTCAAATAAACCACATCCACTGGCTCCCCCTCATCAACATTACGAGTTAAATCCTCGAAAAATTCCAGTAGATTTGTCAAGCATGATTTCCCTTTCATAAATCCATGCTGACTCTGTCTGATTCTGCCACTGTTTTCCACGTGCTCAGCTACTAAATCTTTTACAATGGACTGTAGAATTTTCCCTACTACCGACGTCTGGCTGACTGGTGTATAATTCCGTTTTCTCTCTGCCTCCCTTTTTAAACAGTCGGGTTACATTGACTACCCTCCAATCTGTAGGAACTATCCCAGAGTCTATAGAATCTCGGAAGATGACCACCAATGCATCCACTATTTCTAGGGCCACTTCTTTAAGTACTCTGGGAAGTAGATTATCAGGTCCCGGGGATTTATCGGCCTTCAATCCATTCAATTTCCCCAACACCATTTCTCTACTAATACTGATTTCTTTCAGTTCCTCCCTCTCACTAAATCCTGTGTTTCCCCAACATTTCTGGTATGTTATTTGTGTCCTCCTTTGTGAAGACAGAACCAAAGTATATATTTAGTTGGTCAGCCATTTCTTTGTTCCCCATTATAAATTCCCCTGTTTCTGACTGTAAGGGACCTACATTTGTCTTCACCAATCTTTTTCTCTTCACATATCTATAGAAACTTTTACAGTCAGTTTTTATGTTGCCTGCAAGCTTACTCTCGCACTCTATTTTCCCCTTCTTAATCAATCCCTTGATCCTCCTTTGCTGAATTCTAAACTGCTCCCAATCCTCAGGTCTGTTGTTGTTTCTGGCCAATTTGTATGCCTCTTCTTTGCATCTAATACTATCTCTAATTTCTCTTGTAAGCCATGGTTTGGCCACCTTTCCTGTTTTACTTTTGGAATAAACAATTGTTGCAATTCACCCGTGCGCCCTTTGAATCTTTGCCATTGCCTATCCACCGTCATCCCTTTAAGTAACGTTTCCCAATCCATCATAGTTAACTCGCACCTCATACCATCGTAGTTTCCTGTATTAAGATTCAGGACCCAAGTCTCAGAAACAACTACGTCACTCTCCATCTTGATGAAGAATTCTATCATATTATGTTTGCTCATCCCCAAGGGGCCTCACACAACCAGATTGCCAATTATTCCTTTCTCATTACACAATACCCAGTCAACGTATTGGTACAGAAAAACATCCCGTATACACTCCAGGAATTCCTCCTCTACGGTATTGTTACTAATTTGATTTGCCCAATCTATATGCATATTAAAGTCACCCATAATTACAGATGTTCCTTTATTACATGCGTCTCTAATTTCCTGTTTAATGCCATTCCCAACATCACCACTACAGTTTGGGGATCTATAAACAACCCCCACTAACATTTTGCGCCCTTAGTGTTTCTCCAAGCTCTACCCATACAGATCCCACATCGTCGGAGCTAATATCTTTCCTCACTATTGCATTAATTTCCTCTTTAACCAGCAATGCAACTCCATGGCCTTTTCCTTTTTGTCTGTCCTTCCTAAATACTGAATACCCCTGGATGTTCAGTTCCCATCCCTGGTCACCCTGCAGCCATGTCTCCGTAATCACGAATATATCATACCTGTTTACATCTATTTGCGCGGTTAATTCATTCACTTTATGGCGAATGCTCCTCACATTAAGGCACAAAGCCTTAAGGCTTGTCCTTTTCACATTACTTGTCCCGTTCCCACTATTTTTCACTGAGACCTTGTTTGATTCTTGCCCTTGATTTCTCTGACTATCACTCTTCTTATTCCGCTTTCTGTCTCTTGTTCTTGTCTTTGATTCCCCTTCCTCTATAACTCAGTGTCACACTTTCTTTAGTAATGCTCCTGCGAAATGCTTTGTATGTTTCATTACATTAAAGGAGCTATATAAATGTTTCTGTTAATGTTCTAGTTCTTATGGGTGTCAATCCCTATGTTGCTGTGCGGACGGTAGCTCCGTGACTGGAGTCAAATGTAGGCCAGGCCTCTCCTTTAAGGATATTATTCCACTATTTGCTTTCTTATGGCACACAGGAATCATTAAACAGTCTTGCATCTAATTTTCCTGAATTTATTTAGATCATAATGATTAGTCACTACTATATTTAGTAATAGCACTGTCACCGAAGATAGGCACAGGGACACAAACACATTCAAAGTGGAATTTTAAGGAGTGATTTAATGGAGTTTTTCAAGGTATTAAGGGGAACTGAGAGGTTAGATGGAGAGAAACTATTTCTTCCAGCTGGGGTACCTAGGACTTGGGGCATAGTATAAAAAATTAGAGTCAGTCTTTCATGAGTGAAGTTAGGAAACACAGTTCAGAAACACTTATACACACAAAGGGCAGAGTTTTACACTCACTCACCAGTGGGTTTTTAGGTGGGCTAGCCCGCCCACCTAAAAGGGGCAGAATCCCCTCTGGGTTCACACCCACCCTGGCCACATGTTTGTGTGTCTATGTACGTGTGTGTGTGGGGAGGGGGGGCAGTGTGTGTCTGTGTCTATGTGTGTAGGCAGTGTATGTAATGCAGAGAGAGTCCAGCAAGAGGGTGCATTGTTAAAGTCTGCGTGCCTGTGTGGACAGTGTGTGTGCGGACGGTGTATGTAATGCAGAGAAAATCCAGCAAGAGGATGCATTGTTAAAATCTGTGTGCCTGTGTGGACAGTGTGTGTGCGGACGGTGTGTGTAATGCAGAGAGAATCCAGCAGAGTGTACATTGTTAAAGGTGTGTTAGTGCATGTGTGTGGACAGTGTGTATAATACAGAGTCCAGCAGAGGGTATACTGTTAAAGTTTTATGTGTGTTGTGGACAGTGTGTATAATAGAGTCCATCAAAGGGTACATTGCTAAAGTTTCGTGTGTGTGTGCGGACAGTGTGTGTGTGGACAGTGTATCTGTGTGTGGGCGGGGGTGGGGGGGCAGTGTGTGTAATACATAAAAAGTGCAGCAGAGGGTACAATGTTGAAGGTGTGTGTTTGTGTGTGCGTGTGCATGTGTTTGGACAATGTGTGTCACAAAGTGTCCAGCAGAGGGGAGATCACAGAATCACAGAATTTCAATGGCACAGAAGGCGGCCATTCAGCCCCTACACTGGCTCTCCAAATGAACGTTATGACCTAGTGTCATTGCCCCGCCTTTCCTCTGTACACCTGCACATTGTTTCTATTCAAATCATCATCTAACATCCTCTTGAATGCCTCGATTGAACCTGCCTCCACCACACTTCCAGGCAGCACATTAAAGACCCAAAACATTCGTTGTGAAAAAGTTTTTCTCACGTCACATTTGCTTCTTTTGCAAATCACTTTAAATCTGTGCCCTCTCGTTCTTGATTACGAGTGGGATCAGCTTCTCCCGATCGACTCTGACCAACCCCCTCAAGATTTTGAACATCTCTATCAAATCTCCTCTCTGCCTTCTTCTCTCCAAGGAGAACAGTCCCAACCTCTCCAATCTATCTTCATAACTGAAGTTTCTCATCCTTGAGCCATTTTTGTAAACCTATTCTGCACTCTTTCCAATGTGTTCACATCCTTCCTATAATATAGTGCCCAGAACTGTACACAGTATTCCAGCTGAGGTCTAACGAGTATCTTATATAAATTCAGCATAACCTCCTTGTTCTTGTCCATATTAATAAAGCCCAGGATACCAAATGCTTTATTAATTGCTCTCTCCACCTGTCCTGCCACCTTCAATGATCTATGCACATATACACCCAGGTCATTCTGCTCCTGCACCCCCTTCAAAGTTTCACCCCTTATTTTATGTTGTCTGTCCATGTTCCTCCTACCAAAATCAATCACCTCACACTTTTCTGCATTGAACTTCATCTGGCACCTATCTGCCCACTCCACCAATTTGTCTATTTCTTTCGGAAGTTCTACACTGTCCTCCTCACAGTTTATAACACTCCCAAGCTTTGTATCACCTGAAAAATTTGAAATTGTCCCCTGAACACCAAGATCTAGATCATTTATAGCAGGAAAAACAAGGGTCCCAATACTGACCCCTGGGGAACTCCACTACAAACCTTGCTCCAGACCAAAAAATATCCATTCACCATTACTCTCTGCTTCCTACTTTTCAGCCAATTTTGTATCCACATTGCTACTGTCCCTTTTATTCCATGGGCAATAACTTTTCTCACAAATCTGTTGTGTGGCACTACATCAAATGCTTTTTGAAAGTCCATGTACACCACATTAACAGCATTAACCTCATCGGTCTTCTCTGTTACCTCTTCAAAAAACTCCAGCAAGTTAGTTAAACAGAATTTCCCCTTTAGAAATCCATGCTGGTTCTTCCTCAGCAATCCATATTTTTCCATGTGACTAATAATTCTATCCAAATAATTGTTTCCAGAATCTTGCCCACCACTGTACTTAAACTGATTGGTCAGTAGTTGCTGGGCTTATCCTTACAACCTTTTTTGAACAAGGGTGTAATGTTTGCAATTCTCCAGTCCTCTGGCACCTCCCCTGTGCCTAGGAAAGACTGAAAAATTACGGCCAGTGCCCCTGCAAATTCTATTCTCACTTCCTTCTTCAAGGAATTGATGAATATTATTGTACTTTTGATGATGGACATTTTGGAATGTTTAGTAATGTTCTTTCAGATATTTTATGACCACATCAACAGCATTAACCTCATCGGTCTTCTCTGATGTATCACCTGAAAACTTTGAAATTGTCCCCTGCACACCAAGATCTAGATCATTAATATATATCAGGAAAAGCAAGGGTCCCAATACTGACCCCTGGGGAACTCCACTACAAACCTTCCTCATACCATTGCTAAAGGTGTGTGTGGGCAGTGTGTGTAATGCAGAGGGAGTCCAGCAGAGGGTGCATTGTTAAAGGTGTGTGTGTGGACTGTGTGTGTGTATCAATGTGTGTGTGTGGGGACAGTGTGTATAATACAGAGAGAATCCAGCAGAGGGTACATTTTTAAAGCATGTATGTGTGGACTCTGTCTGTGTGTGTGTGTATCAATTTGTGTGTTTGTGGGGACAGTGTGTGTAAAACAGAGTCCAACAGAGGGTACATTGTTAAAGTTGTTTGTGTGTGTGCGCGTGTGGTGTGTGTTTGGATAATGCGTGCCATACAGAGAGTGTCTAGCAGAGGGGAGATTGTTAAGGGTATTGTTGAATATTATTGCACTTTGGTGATGGCTATTTTGAAATGTTTTGTAATGTTTATTCATAAAATATCTGAAAGAAGTATACTTTTACAAAAAAGGTTGTTAAAGTTATGTTTGTGGACATTACCTGGGATAGACTGTTGTCCACCTCCTTCTACAATGTGCCTTTGCAAAGAATGTCTGGAGAGAGACGCAGCGGTTTTTGTCGAGGTTCATCCCAAGCAGCTCTGTCACACAGGACTCTTGCGCTCCATAGATTGTTCCTAGGGATGCACACTGAGATAAACATCAACTGTGGCTGGAGGACCATCAACTCGGTGAAAAATGCCCTTTGGTCTGCCCGAAACTTGCTGGTCTTCCAGTGCAAAGAATTGTCCTGGACCATGTGGTGCAGACTTGCACATTCCTAGGTCCAGGGCTATGAGCTGAGGGACACACTAAATCATGGGGCAGCCGCTGCAGATGTGCTGTGGGGAAAGGTCACATGTTGTATGGAGAAAAGTTGAATTTTATTGTATTTGCTAATTTTTCAGTCAAAATGCTTTGTAATGTACTTTCACAAATTTTATGATTAAAGTATATTTTTCGGAAAAAAATGTGACATACTCCAGCAGAGGGGCGACTGTTCAAGGTGTGAGTGAGTGTGGATAATGTGTGATACACATAGATTCCAACGAGGGGAGAAAATTAAAACTGTGCATGTGTGTTAGCGGACAGTGTGCGTGCAGTGTCACCCTCCCACCTCAAGATGAACTGTGTCCGAAGCACTTTCCCCTACTTTAAACACAGCGGGGCTGCAGTGTCAGTTATCCACCACTCAAGATGCGCAATGTCGTGAGAACTCTCTCCCTCTTAAAACCCAGTGGGGCTGCAGCATTACCCTCCTCCCCATGTTCGTAACCTCACACTCGCACACACACATATACAGTAGGGGGGCTATGGAAAAGATAGAGGAAGATTTACAACTATGTGCAACAACAGTAAAAGAATCACAGAAATGAGTATCAGTTCACATGATTTCCAAAGTCCAGGAAGTGAAAAGTTCAGAGGGTGTATCCTTTGTGGCAGAGTTCAGTCCAGATGAGTTCCTGGATGGAGATAGCAACACGAAAATCCTTGGAACAAATGAGGTTTCAGCAGACAGGGCTTTCTGTGCTCAGGCTGCTTGGCTGGAGATGATCAGAGATGTTTAAAAGCAAACAGGCTTTGAGGAGTTGAAAGATGGTGGCCGGCTGCTTGATTATCCGGGAGCTGGGGGAGTGCTTTCCGGTTGGTGTTAAAGCAGCAGTCAGAGCTGTGAGGCTAGAAATGTAATATTAAAATCATCCAAAAGGCCAGACGCATGGCGTCATGTAACACATGGGGAGGTGGTGGAATAGTGGTATTGACACTGGGCTAGTAATCCAGAGAACCAGGGTAATGCTCTGGGCACACGCTGAAATTTAAATCTGGAGTTAAAAGTCTGATGATGACCAAGAAACCATTGCCGATTGTCGTAAAAACCCATCTGGTTCACGAATGCCCTTTAGGGAAGGAAATCTGCTGTCCTTGCATGGTCTGGCCAACATGTGACTCCAGACCCACAGCAATGTGCTCGACTCTTAAATGCCCTCTGAACAAGAGCGATTAGGGATGGGCAATAAATGCTGGCCCAGCACACATTCCATGAACACATTTTTTAAAATGGCACATTAATGAGTTAATTGCAGCCTCGCAAGCAGCTTTCTGCACTCCTGGCTAAAATCCACTGTTTCCCTTACGAGAGAAATGGTGGCTGTTAACACTTCTTCAGGTATCAAGAGTTTTGTTGAGTCTCTCTTTGTTATCGTCCCAGCTGGGAGAGTCAGTTTGCCTGTTGGCCATCTAATTTTGTGATAATAATGTGGCCTTCGGGTGTGAGATTACACAAGGATGGGAGTTGGAACTCCTTTTTTCTTGTAGTCTTTGTTGGGACCTTCCAGAACAGATGGCCAATCTTGTGACTCATGTGGCCTGTAGCAGCCATCTTGTGGTTCATCAGAAGTGCATTTTAAAACAGCAAAAAGAATAAAGTTTTGATTTCTTTTCATGTCTTATTGATGTAACAAGAATCAGACTTATGATCATTTCAGGCTCTGTGCCGCTCATTTAAATGTACTTTCTGTCCCTGTGAGGAGTGCAGGAGATCGACTATGAAATGGGATTGAGTTCCAGTGTTTGAAACCCTTTAGCTCCTCCTGATTTAACAATGAGCTTGAGTGGATATTTCACTGTGTTCTTCAGCTTCCAAGAACATAAGAAACAGGAGCAGGAGTAGGCATTCGACTCCTCAAGCCTTCTCTGCCATTCATGGCCTACATGTGGCACCACACCCACAGCTATGTGCTTGACTTTTAAATGCCCTCTGAACAATGAGGCAATTAGGGGTGGGCAATAAATGCTGGCTAGCCAGCGACACCCACATCACATAAATGAATAAAAAATATGGCTGATCTGATTGTGACTTTAACTCCACTTTGCTGCCCATCCCCAATAACCCTTGGCTCCCTTGTCAATCAATTATCTGTCTCAGTCTTGAGTATATTAAATGGCCCAGGCTCCATTTCTCACTGGGGGAGAGAATTCCAAAGAATAACGATCCCCTGAAAGAAGAAATTCCTCCTCTTATCGGTCTTAAATGGGAGAGCCTTTATTTTAATCTGGGTCACCCGTGTTGGTGCAGGAAATTAGACCCTGCGGAGCCTTTGATGTTTGTTCTGTGATAAAATCAAGATCAGTGTAGGAGTAATAACACTGATTATATAATTCACGCATAAGTGTTATATACAACCCAGGTCACCAACAACAGTATAAAACTGCTGGATATGCTGAAGAGTAAAATGATAGATTTCTTTGGTTCTCCATCTCTGGGTCCTTGTGATTCTCTCCACTGCTGCGGACTCAGACTCCCCTGCAGACTTAACTGGTCACTAAAGTATGTCTGACCGTCGGAATATTGAGCAGAAAAATCAGAAAGAAAGGGGGACAAGGGGTTAACATGTTGTCTAGCATTTCAAATGTGACCCATTGGTGGAAAGTAAAAAAAGCTCATTTTATGGACACAACACCCAGAAACATTATCAATTATATTGTCTGTATATCCTGTGTGAAGTGCCAGGGGGCAGAGTCTGAACAACCCAGCACACTCACTGTTCCTAGAACCACATCTTCCATTTTCTCAGTGCAACATTTGCTTTTCAGATTCTCACAACATGTGGCCAGAAATCAAGCAAAGGTAAAAGTGACTGTGAGCCACACAGAAAACAGCAGTTGGGCAAAAACCAAAGCATAGAATAAGACTACACATGGGAATAATGAACGGAAACGTACCTGGGAAACACATCGGAATAGTTCAGCTCAATATGGGATTAGTGAAAATGACCAGGGGTTCGGGCCACTGCCATTCCCACCACATAGTGAGTGACACATTTCGAGAGACCGTGCTTTCACCAGGAGATCACAATCATCACCGAGTTAACTGCAAGAGAAAGAAAAGGAAGGAGATAAATTACTGATCGAAGCAACAGTTTGAAACGATCTGTGGTGAAATTTCCAGCTTTGTCGCTGCATCGAATGGCGCAAACTGATTCATTGATCTCGGCAGCGCTTTCCCACAGAGATATGTTTGAAACACAATTATCAATGACTGAGTGAAGGTACCATGCTGGTGGGGAAGGGAGAAAATGTGGGTTAAACAGGATATCGTCTTCAGATTGGTGTCTGGGAATGTTTGGGGACAGGGAGGGGCGCAGCTGTTTGGCTCACAAACGGTCAGAGCTGAAAGAGGCTGGTGCAAAACGGGAAAAGGCTGAGAGCCGTGGCTGTGAGCTAAGGTTTCGGATCGGGTTGGAAGAGGCAGCTGGAGGCTGAGCCAGTGAGTGAGATTGGGAGAGAGACATGGAACAGTCTGTGGAGCAGCATGAAGATGAGACAAGAGCCCACATTGCAGATACATTGAAGCAATGGACGAGGACACAGAGGATTCAAGGCAGTGAAAGGAGAGGCTGAGATTCATAAATCTCACTGCAGCTGGGTGTTAGAGGAAATCAAATCTACAGATCCCAGTAACACAACTCCATTAACTCAAGCAACGATTAATCTTTGCATTTGTGTTAGAAAATAGCTCGCTGAGTGTAAAATATGTTCAACAAACTCAAGTTATATATTCAATCATACTTTAATTTAAATATGTTCATGAAATCAGCCTCGCTCTTTCTGGATTTCAACGGTACCATCAACAGCAAGTCTCTCCCTGGATCCCCAGTGAGTCTCTCCTCCCCATATTCAGTGATTCTCCCCTATCTCCAGTGAGTCTCGCCCCCCCACAATCCCTAGCAAGTCGCTCCATGATCCCCAGCAAGTCTCCCCACGCCACCCTCTGCCAAATCTCTCCCAATCAACCAGGGAGTCTCTCCCGGTCTCTCGTCTCCTGGATGTGGAAATAGCAAATTGACAGTACTTTTGGCCATTTGCAACATGGCAGTGAGCAAACCTGAAAGCAGGGCAGCAAGTGGGGCAAGAGGGAGGTAGCGAGCAGGGCAGGAGCGAGGCAACGGGAAGGGCAGGAGCAGGACTGATCAGGGAAATCCCCCAAGCGAACTCCTGAAGTTAGAAAACAAACCTCCCAACAGCACTGTCCGATTGCTCTGGCACGCCGATGGCACAGTGCGTGATGGCAGCCGAAAAATGGGAAATGCAGAGTGAATCGGAAAAGCAGAGCCGAAAGAACAAACGACTTAATATTGAAATAACGCCAAGCGGGGCGACTTAAAGCAAGGATCTAGGGTATGTTCGACACAACATACGAAGGCCTTGGGGGTTCAGTTGCGCCAGTACTTCCGGTGCCCTGCTCAGCTGCTGAGAGGTAAAGAGGTGCCCATACTACTGCCAGCCATGGCCAGTCAGCATGGCCCACCAGCCACTGCAGCACCCTGACGGCAACACAGATTGTTACCAGGGGGAGCCGCTGCAAGCAGGGGTGGGTTCGGCATCTCAATGCAAAACTGCATCGGTGCTGCAAACCTGACCTTAACTCAAGGCCCACCCACCTCTGATTCGGTCTCATTCCAGCGGGACAGGCGTGTGGCTGCCCGCACTGGACGCTGTGCAGCTTCACCGAGGTCTATTTAAAGTGGCTGGGGATCTGGATTCACCGTCTCTTGTCCTCCCTCTCGAGCGGAGGGGGTGCGGGGGTCGGGAGCTGATGAACTGGGAGAGGATCCGCGTGGCCTGTGACCACAAAATTAACCCGCATTCAAACAGCAGCCTTAACACAGCGAGGCAAAGTAAAGGCACTTACAGGATGCGCAAACAGGCAACGTTACCCGCCAAAACGCACCCCTCCCCCCGATTCCCAACTGAAAGGGTTGCAGTTCCCTCTCTCTCTCCGAGTCCAGGCTTGCGAGAGTGGGCGGGGAACCGGTTCAGGTGGGTCCACTGAAGGATGCGGCCATCGGGAAGGCTGCCATCGGATAACGCAGGAAACATGGGCCGAGGGACGCAGGTGGTTTGTTCATGAGGGGGGGTTGGGGGCGGAATTAAAATGGAGCCCGGCGCAGGAAAGCAGTTCCCGGCCGGTAATCCAGGGAGTAGCCTGGCAGGGGTTGGGGGGCGGGGATGGGTAACGCCGAGCTTCCTCACGACAAACACTAACACAGGTTACCTTCCAATACTGAGGGCGGCCTCCAGTTGTGGAAGGCACAAGAGGGTCGACCGTAACAATAACCCCCCCAACCCGAACAACGCAGGCGGTGCAGGGGGAACGGGGAAAAGGCAGGGCAATGGCACCAGGTCATGATGCTCCTTTGGAGAGCGAGCGCAGGCACGATGGGCCGAACGGCCTCCTTCTGTGCCCTGAAGGTTCTGGTGACCCGGGGAATGTTGTAGGACGTGCGAGGCCAGGATTGTCGTGAGGAAGGAGCCAGGGGCGTATCCGGCTATCGACTTGAAAGCCAGTTTATTGACCCTATTTACAGCGTTTACGTCGCGAGTGACCCGGGCAGGCACATCCCCCCCCCCCCACCCAACCCCCACCCCAGGGCTGCCCAATTCCCCGTCCCTACGGAGACCTGGTACACGACTGCCTGGTATCAATGTCACACCGTCATGTGACCCAAAGATCGACATATCCATTCTGTTGACCCTTTATACCACAGGGAAGGACAGGTTAAAAATCCAGTGGATGGAAATAGATTTGGAGCCAGGGGAAAAAGGGCGGAATGTGGCTTCGGCGGCCATTGGCTCTGTTGATGAAAAGAAAATGAAATGTTCAGCCAGCAAGCAACACTCATCTTAGTTGCCTTTAAAATTGTCCCGATGTGAGAAATAAAGGATAAATGTCTCAGGTGCCCAAAAACTGGAATAAAACTCCTTCTGCTCTGATTTGGCGCTCTTTCCTCGTCGCGCTGCGCACGCGCAAGGACGTCTCTCCAATTAACGGAAATAACGGCCGAATTGTTTTGAATTTATGCGGAAGCGCAATTTGGCAGCATTCTGCCCATCGAGCGTGATGACGTCTACACAGACTGCCTCCAACAATGAGCTACTGCTGTGCGCGCACAAGCGGGACGATGTCAGCACGTTCCCCTACAGGTATGGTCACGTGAGAAGGCAGAGAAACGCACTTTGCGCCAAGGCACCCCTGAGCCCCAATGTGCTGGCGGGCAGCTCGAGGGGAAACAGCCCGTGACCCGGAGCCTCTCCTGCCACAGGGCAATAAGGGCGGGCACTTCGCATGCGGTTCTCCGTCTTGGCTCCCACAGGCGACATGCTATGCGCACTTGGGTTCCTTTCACCACGTGTGACCCGCTGTGGGCACGCACTGCCATTTCGTCACGTGTGACCAGCTCTGCGCAGAAACCGCCGTTCTATCACGTGTGACCAGCTCTGCGCACGCACCGCCGTTCCGTCACGTGAGCCGCTCTACACGTATCGGCGTTCCGTCACCTGACTCGGTCTGCGCACGTAGCGCCTTTCCGTCACGTGTGACCCGCTCTGCGCACGCATCGCTGTGCTGTCACGTGCGACCACTACGAACGCATCGCCGTTGTCATGTGACCCGCTCTGCGCACGCATCGCCTTTCGGTCACGTGTGACCCGCTTTGCGTACACAACGCCGTTCTGAAACATGTGACCAACTCTGCGCACGCATCCCTCTTCGTTCACGTGTGACCCGCTGTGCGCACGATCGCCGTTCCGACACGTGTGTCACACTCCAGTGGCGGCTTCGACCTGAGTCTGAGATTAAGCCGGTCTGTCCACAACGTTGGTGTCACGAGATGAGCTTCCGACCTCATATTCCTGCCCTCACTATCACCGCCTATTTCCACCTCCAGGCCAACGCTGACTTTGTCCCCATCTCAGCTGATCTACTGCTGAAACCCTCACTCATCCCTGAGGGAGACAGAGGCCAATTAGTTCAAAGTCTGGACACCTCCAGAACTGGTGGACCAGCCGTGGAACCTTCACGCCCACCCAAACCCCCGCCAGCACCCAGGCAGTGGGAGGAACGCAGGTTAATGCAAATCCCCCCCACTGGATCCTTTAGACCCTCCATTAAGCCCCAGCCCCAAAATCAAAAAGAATCAACAAGTAAAAGCTTCAGGATTCTTTTATTGAATGCTGTACGATGCAATTGCAGTTGAATACCTCAATCACTGGTATGGGGTTTTTCAGGGGAGTTCGCTGTACCACTTGTCTTGTTTAGATCTTCAAATGCCCTTCAGTAATTTGTGTTCGTTTGGGGACTAAAACACCTTTGTGCACAGCAAGATTCCATGAGCATATCATTAGGCTTTTGCTTGCTGGAGGTGATTTATTTGGAAGAGGAACAGGGTTTCTGGCTTTGTATCATTCATTCTCGGGGTTGCATTGGCATCGCTGACGAGGCCAACATTTATTGCCCATCCCTAATTGCCCCATGAGAAGGTGGTGGTGAGCTGCCTTCTTGAGCCGCTGCAGTCCATGTGGTGTAGGTACACCCACAGTGCTGTTAGGGAGGGAGTTCCAGGATTTTGACCCAGCGACAGTGAAGGAACGGTGATATATTTCCAAGTCAGGTTGGTGAGTGACTTGGGGAGGAACTTGTAGGTGGTGGTGTTTCCATCTATCCACCGCCTTTGTCCTTCTAGGTGGTAGTGGTCGAGGGTTTGGAAGGTGCTGTTGAAGGAGCCTTGCTGAGTTGCTGCAGTGCATCTTGTAGATGGTACACACTCCTGCCAACGCACGTCGATAGTTGGGGGAGTGAATGTTTAAGGTGATGGATGGACAGCTTTGTCCTTGCATGCAGGCTCGGGGGGTGCTGAATGGCCTCCTCTTATTCCTGTGTAACAGAGACGAAGCAGGTGAGGGAGTTGGATATTAAGGGCTGAAGTTTGTGAAAGGTGCTGAGGGAAAGGGAGGGGAAATGTAATGTTTATTTTGAAAGGGCTTTCTAAGATGAGCAGAGAGAGAGAAGCAGGCGGTGGCCTGGGCCTGGCTTTTAAACGATAGAAGTAATCTCGTCGGATAGCTCCTTGTTAGTCTCGATTTTCACCAGTGAAGGTTTCTGACCGAACATTGGCTTGAATACAAGAATGTGGATGCATTCAGCAGCATTCCCAGCCACATAAACAACCTAAAAACAAAAAGGAGACCAATCGGTTTGCAAAGGACATTTCTCACAACGTTCCCTCCAACAATGCAGCACACCCTCAGCGCTACGCCTTCGACAGTATGACACCCCCTCCGCATTCCTGACCCTGTGACAGTGCAGTGCTGCGTCAGTACAGTAACAACGTTCACTCTGTCTGTAACCTCATCCAGTGCCCACAAACCTCCCCATCTCCATAGCTTCCTCCAGCCTCTGCAATCTTCCCTATCTCTGTAACCTCCTCCAGCCTCTGCAATGCTCCCTATCTCTGTAACCTCCGCTAGCCTCTGCAACCCCCCCTATTTCTGTAACCTCCACCAGCCTCTGCAATCCTCCCTATCTCTGTAATATCCTCCAGCACCTACAAACCTCCATATCTCTGTAACCTCCGCCAGCACCTACAATCCTCCCTATCTCTGTAACCTCCTCCAGCCACTACAATCCTCCCTATCTCTGTAACCTCCTCCAGCCCCTACAATCCTCCCTATCTCTGTAACCTCCTCCAGCCCCTTCAATGCTCCCTATCTCTGTAACCTCCTCCAGCCCCTACAATCCTCCCTATCTCTGAAATTTCCTCCAGCCTCTGCAACACTCCCTATCTCTGTAACCTCCTCCAGCCCCTACAACTCTCCCTATATCTGTAACCTCCTACGCCCCTACTATGCTCCCTATCTCTGTTACCCCCTCCAGCCCTCACTACACTCCCTATCTCTGTAACCTCCTCCAGCCTCTGCAACCCACTCTATCCCTGTCACATCTTCCAGTCCCTACGCCCCTCCCAATCACTGTAACCTCCTCCAGCCTCTGCAACCATCCCTATCTCTGTAAACTCCTCCAGCCCCTACAATCCTTCCTATCTCTGTAACCTCCTCCAGCCCCTATAACCCTCCCTATCTCTGTAACCTCCTCCAGGTCCTACCACACTCCCTATCTCTGTAACCTATTCCAGCCCCTACAACCCTCCCTATCTCTGTAACCTCCTCAAGCCCCTCCAATCCTTCCTATCTCTGTAACCTCCTCCAGCCACTACAACCCTCATTAACTCTGTAATCTCCTCCAGGCCCTACCACACTCCCTATCTCTGTAACCCCCTCCAGGCTCTACCACACTCCCTATCTCTGTAACCTCCTCCAGCCCCCACAACACTCCCTATCTCTGTAACCTCCTCCAGCTCCTACAACCCTCACTATCTCTGTAACCTCCTCCAGCCCCTACAATGCTCCCTATCTGTGTAAGCTCCTCCAGCCCCTGCAACCCTCCCTATCTCTGTAACCTCCTCCAGCCCCTACAATGCTCCCTATTTCTGTAACCTCCTCCAGCCCGCTACAACCCTCCCTTTTTATCTATGTAACCTCCTCCAGCCCCTACAACGCTCACTATCTCTGTAACCTCCTCCAGCCCCTACATCCCTCCCTATCTCTGTAACCTCCTCCAGCCCGCTACAACCCTCCCTTTTTATCTATGTAACCTCCTCCAGCCCCTACATCCCTCCCTATCTCTGTAACCTCCTCCAGTTCTACAACCCTCCCTATCTGTGTAACCTCCTCCAGCCCCTTCAACCGTCCCTATCTCTCTAACCTCCTCCAGCCCCTACTACCCTCCCTATCTCTGTAACCTCTCGAGCCCATTCATCCCTTCCTATCTCTGTAACCTCCTCCAGCCCCTACCACCCTCCCTATCTCTGTAACCTCCTGCAGCCCCTAAAACCCGCCCTATCTCTGTAACCTCCTCCAGCCCCTCCATCCTTCCTTATCTCTGCAACCTCTCCAGCCCCTACAACGCTCCCAATCTCCGTAACCTCCTCCAGCCCCTACAACCCTCCCTAACTCTGTAACCTCCTCCAGGCCCTGCCACACTCCCTATCTCTGTAACCTCCTCCAAGCCCTACCACACTCCCTATCTCTGTAACCTCCTCCAGCCCCTACCATGCTCCCTATCTCTGTAACCTCCTCCAGCCCCTACTATGCTCCCTATCTCTGTTACCCCCTCCAGCCCCCACTACACTCCCTACCTCTGTAACCTCCTCCAGCCTCTGCAACCCACTCTATCCCTGTCACATCTTCCAGTCCCTACGCCCCTCCCAATCACTGTAACCTCCTCCAGCCTCTGCAACCATCCCTATCTCTGTAACCTCCTCCAGCCCCTACAATTCTTCCTATCTCTGTAACCTCCTCAGGCCCCTATAACCCTCCCTATCTCTGTAACCTCCTCCAGGCCCTACCACACTACCTATCTCTGTAACCTCCTCCAGGCCCTACCACACTCCCTATCTCTGTAACCTCCTCCAGGCCCTACACACTCCCTACCTCTGTAACCATCTCCAGCCCCTACCACACTCCCTATCTCTGTAACGTCCGCCAGCCCCTACAACTCTCCCTATCTCTGTTACACCCTCCAGCCCCCACAGCACTCCCTATCTCTGTAACCTGCTCCAGCTCCTACAACCCGCGCTATCGCTGTAACATCATCCAGCCCATACAATCCTCCCTATCTGTGTAAGCTCCCCCAGCCTCTGCAACCCTCCCTATCTCTGTAACCTTCTCCACCCCCTACAACCCTCCCAATCTCTGTAACCTCCTCCAGCCCCTCCATCCTTCCTTATCTCTGTAACCTCTCCAGCCCCTACAACGCTCCCTATCTCTGTAACCTCCTCCAGCCCCTACATCCCTCCCTATCTCTGTAACCTCCTCCAGCCCCTACAACCCTCCCTATCTCGGTAACCTCCTCCAGCCCCCTACAAGCCTCCCTATCTCTGTAACCTCCTCCAGCCTCTACAACCCTCCCTTTTTATCTATGTAACCTCCTCCAGCCCCTACATCCCTCCCTATCTCTGTAACCTCCTCCAGTTCTACAACCCTCCCTACCTCTGTAACCTCCTCCAGCCTCTGCAATGCTCCCTATCTCTGTAACCTCCGCCAGCCTCTGCAACCCTCCCTATTTCTGTAACCTCCGCCAGCCTCTGCAACCCTCCCTATCTCTGTAACTTCCGCCAGCCTGTGCAATCCTCCCTATCTCTGTAACATCCTCCAGCACCTACAAATCTCCATATCTCTGTAACCTCCGCCAGCACCTACAATCCTCCCTATCTCTGTAACCTCCTCCAGCCCCTACAAGCCTCCCTATCTCTGTAACCTCCTCCAGCCCCTACAATCCTCCCTATTTCTGTAACCTCCTCCAGCCCCTACAATGCTCCCTATCTCTGTAACTTCCTCAAGCCCCTACAATCCTCCCTATCTCTGAAATTTCCTCCAGCCTCTGCAACCCTCCCTATCTCTGTAACCTCCTCCAGCCCCTACAACCCTCCCTATCTCTGTAACCTCCTCCAGCCCCTACAACTCTCCCTATCTCTGTAACCTCCTCCAGCCCCTACCATGCTCTCTATCTCTGTAACCTCCTCCAGCCCCTACTATGCTCCCTATCTCTGTTACCCCCTCCAGCCCCCACTAAACTCCCTATCTCTGTAACCTCCTCCAGCCTCTGCAACCCACTCTATCCCTGTCACATCTTCCAGTCCCTACGCCCCTCCCAATCACTGTAACCTCCTCCAGCCTCTGCAACCATCCCTATCTCTGTAAACTCCTCCAGAGTCCACCATCCATCCTATCTCTGTAACCTCCTCCAGCCCCTATAACCCTCCCTATCTCTGTAACCTCCTCCAGGCCCTACCACACTCCCTATCTCTGTAACCTATTCCAGCCCCTACAACCCACCCTATCTCTGTAAACTCCCCCAGCCCCTACAATCCTTCCTATCTCTGTAACCTCCTCCAGCCCCTACAACCCTCCCTAACTCTGTAACCTCCTCCAGGCCCTACCACACTCCCTATCTCTGTAACCTCCTCCAGGCCCTACCACACTCCCTATCTCTGTAACTTCCTCCAGCCCCTACAATCCTCCCTATCTCTGTTAAACCCTCCAGCCCCCACAACACTCCCTATCTCTGTAACCTCCTCCAGCTCCTACAAACCTCGCTATCTCTGTAACCTCCTCCAGCCCCTACAATGCTCCCTATCTGTGTAATGTCCTCCAGCCCCTGCAAACCTCCCTATCTCTGTAACGTCCTCCAGCCCCTACAACGCTCCCTATCTCTGTAACCTCCTCCAGCCCCTACATTCCTCCCTATCTCTGTAACCTCCTCCAGCCCGCTACAACCCTCCCTTTTTATCTATGTAACCTCCTCCAGCCCCTACATCCCTCCCTATCTCTGTAACCTCCTCCAGTTCTACAACCCTCCCTAGCTGTGTAACCTCCTCCAGCCCCTTCAACCGTCCCTATCTCTCTAACCTCCTCCAGCCCCTACTACCCTCCCTATCTCTGTAACCTCTCGAGCCCATTCATCCCTTCCTATCTCTGTAACCTCCTCCAGCCCCTACCACCCTCCCTATCTCTGTAACCTCCTGCAGCCCCTAAAACCCGCCCTATCTCTGTAACCTCCTCCAGCCCCTCCATCCTTCCTTATCTCTGCAACCTCTCCAGCCCCTACAACGCTCCCAATCTCCGTAACCTCCTCCAGCCCCTACAACCCTCCCTAACTCTGTAACCTCCTCCAGGCCCTACCACACTCCCTATCTCTGTAACCTCCTCCAAGCCCTAGCACACTCCCTATCTCTGTAACCTCCTCCAGACCCTACCATGCTCCCTATCTCTGTAACCTCCTCCAGCCCCTACCATGCTCCTTATCTCTGTAACCTCCTCCAGCCCCTACTATGCTCCCTATCTCTGTTACCCCCTCCAGCCCCCACTACACTCCCTATCTCTGTAACCTCCTCCAGCCTCTGCAACCCACTCTATCCCTGTCACATCTTCCAGTCCCTATGCCCCTCCCAATCACTGTAACCTCCTCCAGCCTCTGCAACCATCCCTATCTCTGTAACCTCCTCCAGCCCCTACAATTCTTCCTATCTCTGTAACCTCCTCAGGCCCCTATAACCCTCCCTATCTCTGTAACCTCCTCCAGCCCCTACAACCCTCCCTAACTCTGTAATCTCCTCCAGGCCCTACCACACTCCCTATCTCTGTAACCTCCTCCAGCCCCTACAATCCTCCCTATCTCTGTTAAACCCTCGAGCCCCCACAACACTCCCTATCTCTGTAACCTCCTCCAGCTCCTAAAACCCTCGCTATCTCTGTAACCTCCTCCAGCCCCTACAATGCTCCCTATCTGTGTAAGCTCCTCCAGCCTCTGCAACCCTCCCTATCTCTGTAACCTCCTCCAGCCCCTACAACGCTCACTATCTCTGTAACCTCCTCCAGCCCCTACATCCCTCCCTATCTCTGTAACCTCCTCCAGCCCGCTACAACCCTCCCTTTTTATCTATGTAACCTCCTCCAGCCCCTACATCCCTCCCTATCTCTGTAACCTCCTCCAGTTCTACAACCCTCCCTATCTGTGTAACCTCCTCCAGCCCCTTCAACCGTCCCTATCTCTCTAACCTCCTCCAGCCCCTACTACCCTCCCTATCTCTGTAACCTCTCGAGCCCATTCATCCCTTCCTATCTCTGTAACCTCCTCCAGCCCCTACCACCCTCCCTATCTCTGTAACCTCCTGCAGCCCCTAAAACCCGCCCTATCTCTGTAACCTCCTCCAGCCCCTCCATCCTTCCTTATCTCTGCAACCTCTCCAGCCCCTACAACGCTCCCAATCTCCGTAACCTCCTCCAGCCCCTACAACCCTCCCTAACTCTGTAACCTCCTCCAGGCCCTGCCACACTCCCTATCTCTGTAACCTCCTCCAAGCCCTACCACACTCCCTATCTCTGTAACCTCCTCCAGCCCCTACCATGCTCCCTATCTCTGTAACCTCCTCCAGCCCCTACTATGCTCCCTATCTCTGTTACCCCCTCCAGCCCCCACTACACTCCCTACCTCTGTAACCTCCTCCAGCCTCTGCAACCCACTCTATCCCTGTCACATCTTCCAGTCCCTACGCCCCTCCCAATCACTGTAACCTCCTCCAGCCTCTGCAACCATCCCTATCTCTGTAACCTCCTCCAGGCCCTACCACACTACCTATCTCTGTAACCTCCTCCAGGCCCTACCACACTCCCTATCTCTGTAACCTCCTCCAGGCCCTACACACTCCCTACCTCTGTAACCATCTCCAGCCCCTACCACACTCCCTATCTCTGTAACGTCCGCCAGCCCCTACAACTCTCCCTATCTCTGTTACACCCTCCAGCCCCCACAGCACTCCCTATCTCTGTAACCTGCTCCAGCTCCTACAACCCGCGCTATCGCTGTAACATCATCCAGCCCATACAATCCTCCCTATCTGTGTAAGCTCCCCCAGCCTCTGCAACCCTCCCTATCTCTGTAACCTTCTCCACCCCCTACAACCCTCCCAATCTCTGTAACCTCCTCCAGCCCCTCCATCCTTCCTTATCTCTGTAACCTCTCCAGCCCCTACAACGCTCCCTATCTCTGTAACCTCCTCCAGCCCCTACATCCCTCCCTATCTCTGTAACCTCCTCCAGCCCCTACAACCCTCCCTATCTCGGTAACCTCCTCCAGCCCCCTACAAGCCTCCCTATCTCTGTAACCTCCTCCAGCCTCTACAACCCTCCCTTTTTATCTATGTAACCTCCTCCAGCCCCTACATCCCTCCCTATCTCTGTAACCTCCTCCAGTTCTACAACCCTCCCTACCTCTGTAACCTCCTCCAGCCTCTGCAATGCTCCCTATCTCTGTAACCTCCGCCAGCCTCTGCAACCCTCCCTATTTCTGTAACCTCCGCCAGCCTCTGCAACCCTCCCTATCTCTGTAACTTCCGCCAGCCTGTGCAATCCTCCCTATCTCTGTAACATCCTCCAGCACCTACAAATCTCCATATCTCTGTAACCTCCGCCAGCACCTACAATCCTCCCTATCTCTGTAACCTCCTCCAGCCACTACAAGCCTCCCTATCTCTGTAACCTCCTCCAGCCCCTACAAGCCTCCCTATCTCTGTAACCTCCTCCAGCCCCTACAATCCTCCCTATTTCTGTAACCTCCTCCAGCCCCTACAATGCTCCCTATCTCTGTAACTTCCTCAAGCCCCTACAATCCTCCCTATCTCTGAAATTTCCTCCAGCCTCTGCAACCCTCCCTATCTCTGTAACCTCCTCCAGCCCCTACAACCCTCCCTATCTCTGTAACCTCCTCCAGCCCCTACAACTCTCCCTATCTCTGTAACCTCCTCCAGCCCCTACCATGCTCTCTATCTCTGTAACCTCCTCCAGCCCCTACTATGCTCCCTATCTCTGTTACCCCCTCCAGCCCCCACTAAACTCCCTATCTCTGTAACCTCCTCCAGCCTCTGCAACCCACTCTATCCCTGTCACATCTTCCAGTCCCTACGCCCCTCCCAATCACTGTAACCTCCTCCAGCCTCTGCAACCATCCCTATCTCTGTAAACTCCTCCAGAGTCCACCATCCATCCTATCTCTGTAACCTCCTCCAGCCCCTATAACCCTCCCTATCTCTGTAACCTCCTCCAGGCCCTACCACACTCCCTATCTCTGTAACCTATTCCAGCCCCTACAACCCACCCTATCTCTGTAAACTCCCCCAGCCCCTACAATCCTTCCTATCTCTGTAACCTCCTCCAGCCCCTACAACCCTCCCTAACTCTGTAACCTCCTCCAGGCCCTACCACACTCCCTATCTCTGTAACCTCCTCCAGTTCTACAACCCTCCCTAGCTGTGTAACCTCCTCCAGCCCCTTCAACCGTCCCTATCTCTCTAACCTCCTCCAGCCCCTACAATCCTTCCTATCTCTGTAACCTCCTCCAGCCCCTACCACCCTCCCTATCTCTGTAACCTCCTGCAGCCCCTAAAACCCGCCCTATCTCTGTAACCTCCTCCAGCCCCTCCATCCTTCCTTATCTCTGCAACCTCTCCAGCCCCTACAACGCTCCCAATCTCCGTAACCTCCTCCAGCCCCTACAACCCTCCCTAACTCTGTAACCTCCTCCAGGCCCTACCACACTCCCTATCTCTGTAACCTCCTCCAAGCCCTAGCACACTCCCTATCTCTGTAACCTCCTCCAGCCCCTTCCATGCTCCCTATCTCTGTAACCTCCTCCAGCCCCTACCATGCTCCTTATCTCTGTAACCTCCTCCAGCCCCTACTATGCTCCCTATCTCTGTTACCCCCTCCAGCCCCCACTACACTCCCTATCTCTGTAACCTCCTCCAGCCTCTGCAACCCACTCTATCCCTGTCACATCTTCCAGTCCCTATGCCCCTCCCAATCACTGTAACCTCCTCCAGCCTCTGCAACCATCCCTATCTCTGTAAACTCCTCCAGCCCCTACAATTCTTCCTATCTCTGTAACCTCCTCAGGCCCCTATAACCCTCCCTATCTCTGTAACCTCCTCCAGGCCCTACCACACTCCCTATCTCTGTAACCTCCTCCAAGCCCTACCACACTCCCTATCTCTGTAACCTCCTCCAGCCCCTACAATTCTTCCTATCTCTGTAACCTCCTCAGGCCCCTATAACCCTCCCTATCTCTGTAACCTCCTCCAGGCCCTACCACACTACCTATCTCTGTAACCTCCTCCAGCCCCTACAACCCTCCTTATCTCTGTAACCTCCTCCAGCCCCTACAATCCTTCCTATCTCTGTAACCTCCTCCAGCCCCTACAACCCTCCCTATCTCTGTAACCTCCTCCAGGCTCTACCACACTCCCTATCTCTGTAACCTCCTCCAGGCCCTACACACTCCCTACGTCTGTAACCATCTCCAGCCCCTACCACACTCCCTATCTCTGTAACGTCCGCCAGCCCCTACAACTCTCCCTATCTCTGTTACACCCTCCAGCCCCCACAGCACTCCCTATCTCTGTAACCTGCTCCAGCTCCTACATCCCGCGCTATCGCTGTAACATCATCCAGCCCATACAATCCTCCCTATCTGTGTAAGCTCCCCCAGCCTCTGCAACCCTCCCTATCTCTGTAACCTTCTCCAGCCCCTACAACCCTCCCAATCTCTGTATCCTCCTCCAGCCCCTCCATCCTTCCTTATCTCTGTAACCTCTCCAGCCCCTATAACGCTCCCTATCTCTGTAACCTCCTCCAGCCCCTACATCCTTCCCTATCTCTGTAACCTCCTCCAGCCCCCTACAACCCTCCCTATCTCTGTAACCTCCTCCAGCCTCTACAACCCTCCCTTTTTATCTATGTAACCTCCTCCAGCCCCTACATCCCTCCCTATCTCTGTAACCTCCTCCAGCCTCTGCAACCCTCCCTATTTCTGTAACCTCCGCCAGCCTCTGCAACCCTCCCTATCTCTGTAACTTCCGCCAGCCTGTGCAATCCTCCCTATCTCTGTAACATCCTCCAGCACCTACAAATCTCCATATCTCTGTAACCTCCGCCAGCACCTACAATCCTCCCTATCTCTGTAACCTCCTCCAGCCCCTACAAGCCTCCCTATCTCTGTAACCTCCTCCAGCCCCTACAATCCTCCCTATTTCTGTAACCTCCTCCAGCCCCTACAATGCTCCCTATCTCTGTAACTTCCTCAAGCCCCTACAATCCTCCCTATCTCTGAAATTTCCTCCAGCCTCTGCAACCCTCCCTATCTCTGTAACCTCCTCCAGCCCCTACAACCCTCCCTATCTCTGTAACCTCCTCCAGCCCCTACCATGCTCTCTATCTCTGTAACCTCCTCCAGCCCCTACTATGCTCCCTATCTCTGTTACCCCCTCCAGCCCCCACTAAACTCCGTATCTCTGTAACCTCCTCCAGCCCGCTACAACCCTCCCTTTTTATCTATGTAACCTCCTCCAGCCCCTACATCCCTCCCTATCTCTGTAACCTCCTCCAGTTCTACAACCCTCCCTATCTGTGTAACCTCCTCCAGCCCCTTCAACCGTCCCTATCTCTCTAACCTCCTCCAGCCCCTACTACCCTCCCTATCTCTGTAACCTCTCGAGCCCATTCATCCCTTCCTATCTCTCTAACCTCCTCCAGCCCCTACCACCCTCCCTATCTCTGTAACCTCCTCCAGCCCCTAAAACCCTCCCTAGCTGTGTAACCTCCTCCAGCCGCTCCATCCTTACTTATCTCTGTAACCTCCTCCAGCCCCTACAACCCTCCCAAACTCTGTAACCTCTTCCAGGCCCTACCACACTCCCTATCTCTGTAACCTCCTCCAGCCTCTACAACCCTCCCTTTTTATCTATGTAACCTCCTCCAGCCCCTACATCCCTCCCTATCTCTGTAACCTTCACCAGTTCTACAACGCTCCCTATCTCTGTAACCTCCTCCAGCCCCTACAACCCTCCCTATCTCTGTAACCTCTCGAGCCCATACCTCCCTACCTATCTCTGTAACCTCCTCAAGCCCCTACCACCCTCCCTATCTCTGTAACCTCCTCCAGCCCCTTAAACCCTCTGTATCTCTGTAACCTCCTCCAGCCCCTCCATCCTTCCCTATCTCTGTAACCTCTCCAGTCCCTTCAACGCTCCCTATCTCTGTAACCTCCTCCAGCCCCTTCAACCGTCCCTATCTCTCTAACCTCCTCCAGCCCCTACTACCCTCCCTATCTCTGTAACCTCTCGAGCCCATTCATCCCTTCCTATCTCTCTAACCTCCTCCAGCCCCTAAAACCCTCCCTATCTCTGTAACCTCCTCCAGCCCCTCCATCCTTACTTATCTCTGTAACCTCTCCAGCCCCTACAACGCTCCCAATCTCTGTAACCTCCTCCAGCCCCTACAACCCTCCCTAACTCTGTAACCTCCTCCAGGCCCTACCACACTCCCTATCTCTGTAACCTCCTCCAGGCCCTACCACACTCCCTATCTCTGTAACTTCCTCCAGCCCCTACAATCCTCCCTATCTCTGTTAAACCCTCCAGCCCCCACAACACTCCCTATCTCTGTAACCTCCTCCAGCTCCTACAAACCTCGCTATCTCTGTAACCTCCTCCAGCCCCTACAATGCTCCCTATCTGTGTAATGTCCTCCAGCCCCTGCAAACCTCCCTATCTCTGTAACGTCCTCCAGCCCCTACAACGCTCCCTATCTCTGTAACCTCCTCCAGCCCCTACATTCCTCCCTATCTCTGTAACCTCCTCCAGCCCGCTACAACCCTCCCTTTTTATCTATGTAACCTCCTCCAGCCCCTACATCCCTCCCTATCTCTGTAACCTCCTCCAGTTCTACAACCCTCCCTAGCTGTGTAACCTCCTCCAGCCCCTTCAACCGTCCCTATCTCTCTAACCTCCTCCAGCCCCTACTACCCTCCCTATCTCTGTAACCTCTCGAGCCCATTCATCCCTTCCTATCTCTGTAACCTCCTCCAGCCCCTACCACCCTCCCTATCTCTGTAACCTCCTGCAGCCCCTAAAACCCGCCCTATCTCTGTAACCTCCTCCAGCCCCTCCATCCTTCCTTATCTCTGCAACCTCTCCAGCCCCTACAACGCTCCCAATCTCCGTAACCTCCTCCAGCCCCTACAACCCTCCCTAACTCTGTAACCTCCTCCAGGCCCTACCACACTCCCTATCTCTGTAACCTCCTCCAAGCCCTAGCACACTCCCTATCTCTGTAACCTCCTCCAGACCCTACCATGCTCCCTATCTCTGTAACCTCCTCCAGCCCCTACCATGCTCCTTATCTCTGTAACCTCCTCCAGCCCCTACTATGCTCCCTATCTCTGTTACCCCCTCCAGCCCCCACTACACTCCCTATCTCTGTAACCTCCTCCAGCCTCTGCAACCCACTCTATCCCTGTCACATCTTCCAGTCCCTATGCCCCTCCCAATCACTGTAACCTCCTCCAGCCTCTGCAACCATCCCTATCTCTGTAACCTCCTCCAGCCCCTACAATTCTTCCTATCTCTGTAACCTCCTCAGGCCCCTATAACCCTCCCTATCTCTGTAACCTCCTCCAGCCCCTACAACCCTCCCTAACTCTGTAATCTCCTCCAGGCCCTACCACACTCCCTATCTCTGTAACCTCCTCCAGCCCCTACAATCCTCCCTATCTCTGTTAAACCCTCGAGCCCCCACAACACTCCCTATCTCTGTAACCTCCTCCAGCTCCTAAAACCCTCGCTATCTCTGTAACCTCCTCCAGCCCCTACAATGCTCCCTATCTGTGTAAGCTCCTCCAGCCTCTGCAACCCTCCCTATCTCTGTAACCTCCTCCAGCCCCTACAACGCTCACTATCTCTGTAACCTCCTCCAGCCCCTACATCCCTCCCTATCTCTGTAACCTCCTCCAGCCCGCTACAACCCTCCCTTTTTATCTATGTAACCTCCTCCAGCCCCTACATCCCTCCCTATCTCTGTAACCTCCTCCAGTTCTACAACCCTCCCTATCTGTGTAACCTCCTCCAGCCCCTTCAACCGTCCCTATCTCTCTAACCTCCTCCAGCCCCTACTACCCTCCCTATCTCTGTAACCTCTCGAGCCCATTCATCCCTTCCTATCTCTGTAACCTCCTCCAGCCCCTACCACCCTCCCTATCTCTGTAACCTCCTGCAGCCCCTAAAACCCGCCCTATCTCTGTAACCTCCTCCAGCCCCTCCATCCTTCCTTATCTCTGCAACCTCTCCAGCCCCTACAACGCTCCCAATCTCCGTAACCTCCTCCAGCCCCTACAACCCTCCCTAACTCTGTAACCTCCTCCAGGCCCTGCCACACTCCCTATCTCTGTAACCTCCTCCAAGCCCTACCACACTCCCTATCTCTGTAACCTCCTCCAGCCCCTACCATGCTCCCTATCTCTGTAACCTCCTCCAGCCCCTACTATGCTCCCTATCTCTGTTACCCCCTCCAGCCCCCACTACACTCCCTACCTCTGTAACCTCCTCCAGCCTCTGCAACCCACTCTATCCCTGTCACATCTTCCAGTCCCTACGCCCCTCCCAATCACTGTAACCTCCTCCAGCCTCTGCAACCATCCCTATCTCTGTAACCTCCTCCAGGCCCTACCACACTACCTATCTCTGTAACCTCCTCCAGGCCCTACCACACTCCCTATCTCTGTAACCTCCTCCAGGCCCTACACACTCCCTACCTCTGTAACCATCTCCAGCCCCTACCACACTCCCTATCTCTGTAACGTCCGCCAGCCCCTACAACTCTCCCTATCTCTGTTACACCCTCCAGCCCCCACAGCACTCCCTATCTCTGTAACCTGCTCCAGCTCCTACAACCCGCGCTATCGCTGTAACATCATCCAGCCCATACAATCCTCCCTATCTGTGTAAGCTCCCCCAGCCTCTGCAACCCTCCCTATCTCTGTAACCTTCTCCACCCCCTACAACCCTCCCAATCTCTGTAACCTCCTCCAGCCCCTCCATCCTTCCTTATCTCTGTAACCTCTCCAGCCCCTACAACGCTCCCTATCTCTGTAACCTCCTCCAGCCCCTACATCCCTCCCTATCTCTGTAACCTCCTCCAGCCCCTACAACCCTCCCTATCTCGGTAACCTCCTCCAGCCCCCTACAAGCCTCCCTATCTCTGTAACCTCCTCCAGCCTCTACAACCCTCCCTTTTTATCTATGTAACCTCCTCCAGCCCCTACATCCCTCCCTATCTCTGTAACCTCCTCCAGTTCTACAACCCTCCCTACCTCTGTAACCTCCTCCAGCCTCTGCAATGCTCCCTATCTCTGTAACCTCCGCCAGCCTCTGCAACCCTCCCTATTTCTGTAACCTCCGCCAGCCTCTGCAACCCTCCCTATCTCTGTAACTTCCGCCAGCCTGTGCAATCCTCCCTATCTCTGTAACATCCTCCAGCACCTACAAATCTCCATATCTCTGTAACCTCCGCCAGCACCTACAATCCTCCCTATCTCTGTAACCTCCTCCAGCCACTACAAGCCTCCCTATCTCTGTAACCTCCTCCAGCCCCTACAAGCCTCCCTATCTCTGTAACCTCCTCCAGCCCCTACAATCCTCCCTATTTCTGTAACCTCCTCCAGCCCCTACAATGCTCCCTATCTCTGTAACTTCCTCAAGCCCCTACAATCCTCCCTATCTCTGAAATTTCCTCCAGCCTCTGCAACCCTCCCTATCTCTGTAACCTCCTCCAGCCCCTACAACCCTCCCTATCTCTGTAACCTCCTCCAGCCCCTACAACTCTCCCTATCTCTGTAACCTCCTCCAGCCCCTACCATGCTCTCTATCTCTGTAACCTCCTCCAGCCCCTACTATGCTCCCTATCTCTGTTACCCCCTCCAGCCCCCACTAAACTCCCTATCTCTGTAACCTCCTCCAGCCTCTGCAACCCACTCTATCCCTGTCACATCTTCCAGTCCCTACGCCCCTCCCAATCACTGTAACCTCCTCCAGCCTCTGCAACCATCCCTATCTCTGTAAACTCCTCCAGAGTCCACCATCCATCCTATCTCTGTAACCTCCTCCAGCCCCTATAACCCTCCCTATCTCTGTAACCTCCTCCAGGCCCTACCACACTCCCTATCTCTGTAACCTATTCCAGCCCCTACAACCCACCCTATCTCTGTAAACTCCCCCAGCCCCTACAATCCTTCCTATCTCTGTAACCTCCTCCAGCCCCTTCAACCGTCCCTATCTCTCTAACCTCCTCCAGCCCCTACAATCCTTCCTATCTCTGTAACCTCCTCCAGCCCCTACCACCCTCCCTATCTCTGTAACCTCCTGCAGCCCCTAAAACCCGCCCTATCTCTGTAACCTCCTCCAGCCCCTCCATCCTTCCTTATCTCTGCAACCTCTCCAGCCCCTACAACGCTCCCAATCTCCGTAACCTCCTCCAGCCCCTACAACCCTCCCTAACTCTGTAACCTCCTCCAGGCCCTACCACACTCCCTATCTCTGTAACCTCCTCCAAGCCCTAGCACACTCCCTATCTCTGTAACCTCCTCCAGCCCCTTCCATGCTCCCTATCTCTGTAACCTCCTCCAGCCCCTACCATGCTCCTTATCTCTGTAACCTCCTCCAGCCCCTACTATGCTCCCTATCTCTGTTACCCCCTCCAGCCCCCACTACACTCCCTATCTCTGTAACCTCCTCCAGCCTCTGCAACCCACTCTATCCCTGTCACATCTTCCAGTCCCTATGCCCCTCCCAATCACTGTAACCTCCTCCAGCCTCTGCAACCATCCCTATCTCTGTAAACTCCTCCAGCCCCTACAATTCTTCCTATCTCTGTAACCTCCTCAGGCCCCTATAACCCTCCCTATCTCTGTAACCTCCTCCAGGCCCTACCACACTCCCTATCTCTGTAACCTCCTCCAAGCCCTACCACACTCCCTATCTCTGTAACCTCCTCCAGCCCCTACAATTCTTCCTATCTCTGTAACCTCCTCAGGCCCCTATAACCCTCCCTATCTCTGTAACCTCCTCCAGGCCCTACCACACTACCTATCTCTGTAACCTCCTCCAGCCCCTACAACCCTCCTTATCTCTGTAACCTCCTCCAGCCCCTACAATCCTTCCTATCTCTGTAACCTCCTCCAGCCCCTACAACCCTCCCTATCTCTGTAACCTCCTCCAGGCTCTACCACACTCCCTATCTCTGTAACCTCCTCCAGGCCCTACACACTCCCTACGTCTGTAACCATCTCCAGCCCCTACCACACTCCCTATCTCTGTAACGTCCGCCAGCCCCTACAACTCTCCCTATCTCTGTTACACCCTCCAGCCCCCACAGCACTCCCTATCTCTGTAACCTGCTCCAGCTCCTACATCCCGCGCTATCGCTGTAACATCATCCAGCCCATACAATCCTCCCTATCTGTGTAAGCTCCCCCAGCCTCTGCAACCCTCCCTATCTCTGTAACCTTCTCCAGCCCCTACAACCCTCCCAATCTCTGTATCCTCCTCCAGCCCCTCCATCCTTCCTTATCTCTGTAACCTCTCCAGCCCCTATAACGCTCCCTATCTCTGTAACCTCCTCCAGCCCCTACATCCTTCCCTATCTCTGTAACCTCCTCCAGCCCCCTACAACCCTCCCTATCTCTGTAACCTCCTCCAGCCTCTACAACCCTCCCTTTTTATCTATGTAACCTCCTCCAGCCCCTACATCCCTCCCTATCTCTGTAACCTCCTCCAGCCTCTGCAACCCTCCCTATTTCTGTAACCTCCGCCAGCCTCTGCAACCCTCCCTATCTCTGTAACTTCCGCCAGCCTGTGCAATCCTCCCTATCTCTGTAACATCCTCCAGCACCTACAAATCTCCATATCTCTGTAACCTCCGCCAGCACCTACAATCCTCCCTATCTCTGTAACCTCCTCCAGCCCCTACAAGCCTCCCTATCTCTGTAACCTCCTCCAGCCCCTACAATCCTCCCTATTTCTGTAACCTCCTCCAGCCCCTACAATGCTCCCTATCTCTGTAACTTCCTCAAGCCCCTACAATCCTCCCTATCTCTGAAATTTCCTCCAGCCTCTGCAACCCTCCCTATCTCTGTAACCTCCTCCAGCCCCTACAACCCTCCCTATCTCTGTAACCTCCTCCAGCCCCTACCATGCTCTCTATCTCTGTAACCTCCTCCAGCCCCTACTATGCTCCCTATCTCTGTTACCCCCTCCAGCCCCCACTAAACTCCGTATCTCTGTAACCTCCTCCAGCCCGCTACAACCCTCCCTTTTTATCTATGTAACCTCCTCCAGCCCCTACATCCCTCCCTATCTCTGTAACCTCCTCCAGTTCTACAACCCTCCCTATCTGTGTAACCTCCTCCAGCCCCTTCAACCGTCCCTATCTCTCTAACCTCCTCCAGCCCCTACTACCCTCCCTATCTCTGTAACCTCTCGAGCCCATTCATCCCTTCCTATCTCTCTAACCTCCTCCAGCCCCTACCACCCTCCCTATCTCTGTAACCTCCTCCAGCCCCTAAAACCCTCCCTAGCTGTGTAACCTCCTCCAGCCGCTCCATCCTTACTTATCTCTGTAACCTCCTCCAGCCCCTACAACCCTCCCAAACTCTGTAACCTCTTCCAGGCCCTACCACACTCCCTATCTCTGTAACCTCCTCCAGCCTCTACAACCCTCCCTTTTTATCTATGTAACCTCCTCCAGCCCCTACATCCCTCCCTATCTCTGTAACCTTCACCAGTTCTACAACGCTCCCTATCTCTGTAACCTCCTCCAGCCCCTACAACCCTCCCTATCTCTGTAACCTCTCGAGCCCATACCTCCCTACCTATCTCTGTAACCTCCTCAAGCCCCTACCACCCTCCCTATCTCTGTAACCTCCTCCAGCCCCTTAAACCCTCTGTATCTCTGTAACCTCCTCCAGCCCCTCCATCCTTCCCTATCTCTGTAACCTCTCCAGTCCCTTCAACGCTCCCTATCTCTGTAACCTCCTCCAGCCCCTTCAACCGTCCCTATCTCTCTAACCTCCTCCAGCCCCTACTACCCTCCCTATCTCTGTAACCTCTCGAGCCCATTCATCCCTTCCTATCTCTCTAACCTCCTCCAGCCCCTAAAACCCTCCCTATCTCTGTAACCTCCTCCAGCCCCTCCATCCTTACTTATCTCTGTAACCTCTCCAGCCCCTACAACGCTCCCAATCTCTGTAACCTCCTCCAGCCCCTACAACCCTCCCAAACTCTGTAACCTCTTCCAGGCCCTACCACACTCCCTATCTCTGAAACCTCCTCCAGGCCCTACCACACTCCCTATCTCTGTAACCTCCTCCAGCCCCTACCATGCTCCCTATCTATGTAACCTCCTCCAGCCCCTACCATGCTCCCTATCTCTGTAACCTCCTCCAGCACCTACTATGCTCCCTATCTCTGTTACCCCCTCCAGCCCCCACTACACTCCCTATCTCTGTAACCTCCTCCAGCCTCTGCAACCCACTCTATCCCTGTCACATCTTCCAGTCCCTACGCCCCTCCCAATCACTGTAACCTCCTCCAGCCTCTGCAACCATCCCTATCTCTGTAACCTCCTCCAGCCCCTACAATCCTTCCTATCTCTGTAACCTCCTCAGGCCCCTATCACCCTCCCTATCTCGGTAACCTCCTCCAGGCCCTTCCACACTACCTATCTCTGTAACCTCCTCCAGCCCCTACACCCTCCCTATCTCTGTAACCTCCTCCAGCCCCTACAATCCTTCCTATCTCTGTAACCTCCTCCAGCCCCTACAACCCTCCCTATCTCTGTAACCTCCTCCAGGCCCTACAACACTCCCTATCTCTGTAACCTCCTCCAGGCCCTACCACACTCCCTACGTCTGTAACCATCTCCAGCCCCTACCACACTCCCTATCTCTGTAACGTCCGCCAGCCCCTACAACTCTCCCTATCTCTGTTACACCCTCCAGCCCCCACAGCACTCCCTATCTCTGTAACCTGCTCCAGCTCCTACAACCCGCGCTATCGCTGTAACATCATCCAGCCCATACAATCCTCCCTATCTGTGTAAGCTCCCCCAGCCCCTGCAACCCTCCCTATCTCTGTCACCTTTTCCAGCCCCTACAACCCTCCCAATCTCTGTAACCTCCTCCAGCCCCTCCATCCTTCCTTATCTCTGTAACCTCTCCAGCCCCTACAACGCTACCTATCTCTGTAACCATCTCCAGCCCCTACATCCCTCCCTATCACTGTAACCTCCTCCAGCCCCTACAACCCTCCCTATCTCGGTAACCTCCTCCAGCCCCCTACAAGCCTCCCTATCTCTGTAACCTCCTCCAGCCTCTACAACCCTCCCTTTTTATCTATGTAACCTCCTCCAGCCCCTACATCCCTCCCTATCTCTGTAACCTCCTCCAGTTCTACAACCCTCCCTATCTCTGTAACCTCCTCCAGCCTCTACAACCCTCCCTTTTTATCTATGTAACCTCCTCCAGCCCCTACATCCCTCCCTATCTCTGTAACCTCCTCCAGTTCTACAACGCTCCCTATCTCTGTAACCTCCTCCAGCCCCTACAACCCTCCCTATCTCTGTAACCTCCTCCAGTCCCTACAACCCTCCCTTTTTATCTATGTAACGTCCTCCAGCCCCAACATCCCTCCCTATCTCTGTAACCTCCTCAAGCCCCTACATCCCTCCCTATCTCTGTAACCTCCTCCAGCCCCTTCAAGTGTCCCTATCTCTCTAACCTCCTCCAGCCCCTACTACACTCCCTATCTCTGTAACCTCCTCCAGGCCCTACCACACTTCCTATCTCTGTAATTTCCTCCAGCCCCTACAACCCTCCCTATCTCTGTAACCTCCTCCAGCACCTCCATCCTTCCTTATCTCTGTGACCTCTCCAGCCCTACAATGCTCCCTATCTCTGTAAACTCCTCCAGCCACTACATCCCTCCCTATCTCTGTAACCTCCTCCAGCCCCGACAACCCTCCCTATCTCTGTAACCTCCTCCAGCCCCCTACAACCCTCCATCTCTGTAACCTCCTCTAGCCTCTACAACCCTCCCTTTTTATCTATGTAACCTCCTACAGCCCCTACATCCCTCCCTATCTCTGTAACCTCCTCCAGCCCTTACATCCCTCCCAATCTCTGTAACCTCCTCAAGCCCCTACAATCCTCCCTATCTCTGAAATTTCCTCCAGCCTCTGCAACCCTAGCTCTGTAACCTCCTCCAGCTCCTACAACCCTCGCTAACGCTGTAACCTCATTCGGCCAATACAGTCCTCCCTATCTGTGTAAGCTCCCCCAGCCCCTGCAACCCTCCCTATCTCTGTAACCTCCTCCAGCCCCTCCATCCTTCCTTATCTCTGTAACCTCTCCAGCCCCTACAACGCTCCCTATCTCTGTAACCTCCTCCAGCCCCTACATCCCTCCCTATCTCTGTAACCACTCCAGCCCCTACAACCCTCCCTATCTCTGTAACCTCCTCCAGCCCCCTACAACCCTCCCTATCTCTGTAACCTCCTCCAGCCCGCTACAACCCTCCCTTTTTATCTATGTAACCTCCTCCAGCCCCTACATCCCTCCCTATCTCTGTAACCTCCTACAGTTCTACAACCCTCCCTATCTCTGTAACCTCCTCCAGCCCCTACAACCCTCCCTATCTCTGTAACCTCCTGCAGCCCCTACAACCCTCCCTATCTCTGTAACCTCCTCCAGCCCCTTCAACCGTCCCTATCTCTCTAACCTCCTCCAGCCCCTACTACCCTCCCTATGTCTGTAACCTCTCGAGCCTCTACATTCCTTCCTATCTCTGTAACCTCCTCCAGCCCCTACAACCCTCCCTATCTCTGTAACCTCCTCCAGCCCCTAAAACCCTCCCTATCTCTGTAACCTCCTCCAGCCCCTCCATCCTTCCATATCTCTGTAACCTCTCCAGTCCCTACAACGCTCCATATCTCTGTAACCTCCTCCAGCCCCTACAACTCTCCCTATCTCTGTAAACTCCTTTAGCCCTTACCATGCTCCCTATCTCTGTAACCTCCTCCAGCCCCTACTATGCTCCCTATCTCTGTTACCCCCTCCAGCCCCCACTACACTCCCTATCTCTGTAACCTCCTCCAGCCGCTGCAACCCACTCTATCCCTGTCACATCTTCCAGTCCCTACGCCCCTCCCAATCACTGTAACCTCCTCCAGCCTCTGCAACCATCCCTATCTCTGTAACCTCCTCCAGCCCCTACAATCCTTCCTATCTCTGTAACCTCCTCCAGCCCCTATAACCCTCCCTATCTCTGTAACCTCCTCCAGGCCCTACCACACTCCCTATCTCTGTAACCTCCTCCAGCCCCTACAACCCTCACTATCTCGGTAACCTCCTCCAGCCCCTACAATGCTCCCTATCTGTGTAAGCTCCTCCAGCCCATGCAAACCTCCCTATCTCTGTAACCTCCTCCAGCCTCTACAACGCTCCCTATCTCTTTAACCTCCTCCAGCCCCTACATCCCTCCCTATCTCTGTAACCTCCTCCAGCCCCTACAACCCTCCGTATCTCTGTAACCTCCTCCAGTTCTACAACCCTCCCTATCTCTGTAACCTCCTCCAGGCCCTACCACACTTCCTATCTCTGTAATTTCCTCCAGCCCCTACAACCCTCCCTATCTCTGTTACACCCTCCAGCCCCCACAACACTCCCTATCTCTGTAACCTCCTCCAGCTCCTACAACCCTCGCTATCTCTGTAACCTCCTCCAGCCCCTATAATGCTCCCTATCTGTGTAAGCTCCTCCAGCCCCTGCAATCCTCCCTATCTCTGTAACCACCTCCAGCCCCTACAACGCTCCCTATCTCTGTAACCTCCTCCAGCCCCTACATCCCTCCCTATCTCTGTAACCCCTCCAGCCCCTACAACCCTCCCTATCCCTGTAACCTCCTCCAGCCCCCTACAACTCTCCCTATCTCTGTAACCTCCTCCAGCCCGCTACAACCCTCCCTTTTTATCTATGTAACCTCCTCCAGCCCCCTTCAACCGTCCCTATCTCTCTAACCTCCTCCAGCCTCTACTACCTCCCTATCTCTGTAACCTCTTGCAGCCCGTAAAACCCTCCCTATCTCTGTAACCTCCTCCAGCACCTCCATCCTTCCTTATCTCTGTGACCTCTCCAGCCCTACAATGCTCCCTATCTCTGTAAACTCCTCCAGCCACTACATCCCTCCCTATCTCTGTAACCTCCTCCAGCCCCGACAACCCTCCCTATCTCTGTAACCTCCTCCAGCCCCCTACAACCCTCCATCTCTGTAACCTCCTCTAGCCTCTACAACCCTCCCTTTTTATCTATGTAACCTCCTACAGCCGCTACATCCCTCCCTATCTCTGTAACCTCCTCCAGCCCTTACATCCCTCCCAATCTCTGTAACCTCCTCAAGCCCCTACAATCCTCCCTATCTCTGAAATTTCCTCCAGCCTCTGCAACCCTAGCTCTGTAACCTCCTCAAGCTCCTACAACCCTCGCTAACGCTGTAACCTCATTCGGCCAATACAGTCCTCCCTATCTGTGTAAGCTCCCCCAGCCCCTGCAACCCTCCCTATCTCTGTAACCTCCTCCAGCCCCTCCATCCTTCCTTATCTCTGTAACCTCTCCAGCCCCTACAACGCTCCCTATCTCTGTAACCTCCTCCAGCCCCTACATCCCTCCCTATCTCTGTAACCACTCCAGCCCCTACAACCCTCCCTATCTCTGTAACCTCCTCCAGCCCCCTACAACCCTCCCTATCTCTGTAACCTCCTCCAGCCCGCTACAACCCTCCCTTTTTATCTATGTAACCTCCTCCAGCCCCTACATCCCTCCCTATCTCTGTAACCTCCTACAGTTCTACAACCCTCCCTATCTCTGTAACCTCCTCCAGCCCCTACAACCCGCCCTATCTCTGTAACCTCCTGCAGCCCCTACAACCCTCCCTATCTCTGTAACCTCCTCCAGCCCCTTCAACCGTCCCTATCTCTCTAACCTCCTCCAGCCCCTACTACCCTCCCTATGTCTGTAACCTCTCGAGCCCCTACATTCCTTCCTATCTCTGTAACCTCCTCCAGCCCCTACAACCCTCCCTATCTCTGTAACCTCCTCCAGCCCCTAAAACCCTCCCCATCTCTGTAACCTCCTCCAGCCCCTCCATCCTTCCATATCTCTGTAACCTCGCCAGTCCCTACAACGCTCCATATCTCTGTAACCTCCTCCAGCCCCTACAACTCTCCCTATCTCTGTAAACTCCTTTAGCCCTTACCATGCTCCCTATCTCTGTAACCTCCTCCAGCCCCTACTATGCTCCCTATCTCTGTTACCCCCTCCAGCCCCCACTACACTCCCTATCTCTGTAACCTCCTCCAGCCGCTGCAACCCACTCTATCCCTGTCACATCTTCCAGTCCCTACGCCCCTCCCAATCACTGTAACCTCCTCCAGCCTCTGCAACCATCCCTATCTCTGTAACCTCCTCCAGCCCCTACAATCCTTCCTATCTCTGTAACCTCCTCCAGCCCCTATAACCCTCCCTATCTCTGTAACCTCCTCCAGGCCCTACCACACTCCCTATCTCTGTAACCTCCTCCAGCCCCTACAACCCTCACTATCTCGGTAACCTCCTCCAGCCCCTACAATGCTCCCTATCTGTGTAAGCTCCTCCAGCCCATGCAAACCTCCCTATCTCTGTAACCTCCTCCAGCCTCTACAACGCTCCCTATCTCTTTAACCTCCTCCAGCCCCTACATCCCTCCCTATCTCTGTAACCTCCTCCAGCCCCTACAACCCTCCGTATCTCTGTAACCTCCTCCAGTTCTACAACCCTCCCTATCTGTGTAACCTCCTCCAGCCCCTACTACCCTCCCTATCTCTGTAACGTCTCGAGCCCATACATTCCTTCCTATCTCTGTAACCTCCTCCAGCCCCTACCACCCTCCCTATCTCTGCAACCTCCTGCAGCCCCTAAAACCGTCCCTATATCTGTAACCTCCTCCAGCCCCTCCATCCTTCCTTATCTCTGTAACCTCTCCAGCCCCTACAACACTCCCTATCTCTGTAACCTCCTCCAGCCCCTACATCCCTCCATATCTCTGTAACCTCGTCCAGCCCCCTACAACCCTCCCTATCTCTGTAACCTCCTCCAGCCTCTACAACCCTCCCTTTTTATCTATGTAACCTCCTCCAGCCCCTACATCCCTCCCTATCTCTGTAACCTTCACCAGTTCTACAACGCTCCCTATCTCTGTAACCTCCTCCAGCCCCTACAACCCTCCCTATCTCTGTAACCTCTCGAGCCCATACCTCCCTACCTATCTCTGTAACCTCCTCAAGCCCCTACCACCCTCCCTATCTCTGTAACCTCCTCCAGCCCCTTAAACCCTCTGTATCTCTGTAACCTCCTCCAGCCCCTCCATCCTTCCCTATCTCTGTAACCTCTCCAGTCCCTTCAACGCTCCCTATCTCTGTAACCTCCTCCAGCCCCTACATCCCTCCCTATCTTTGTAACCTCCTCCAGCACCTACAACCCTCCCTATCTGTAACCACCTCCAGCCTCCTACAACCCTCCCTATCTCTGTAACCTCCTCCAGCTCCTACAACACTCCCTTTTTATCTATGTAACCTCCTCCAGCCCTACATCCCTCCCTATCTCTGTAACCTCCTCCAGCCCCTACATCCCTCCCTATCTCTGTAACCTCCTCCAGCCCCTACAACCCTCCCTATCTCTGTAAACTCCTCCAGTTCTACAACCCTCCCTATCTGTGTAACCTCCTCCAGCACCTTCACCGTCCCTATCTCTGTAACCTCCTCCAGCCCCTACTACCCTCCCTATCTCTGTAACCTCTCGAGCCCATAAATCCCTTCCTATGTCTGTAACCTCCTCCAGCCCCTACCACCCTCCCTATCTCTGTAACCTCCTGCAGCCCCTAAAAACCTCCCTATCTCTGTAACCTCCTCCAGCCCCTCCATCCTTCCTTATCTCTGTAACCTCTCCAGCCCCTACAACGCTCCCTATCTCTGTAACCTCCTCCAGCCGCTACATCCCTCCCTATCTCTGTAACCTCCTCCAGCCCCTACAACCCTCCATATCTCTGTAACCTCCTCCAGCCTCTACAACCCTCCCTTTTTATCTATGTAACCTCCTCCAGCCCCTACATCCCTCCCTATCTCTGTAACCTCCTCCAGTTCTACAACCCTCCCTATCTCTGTAACGTCCTCCAGCCCCTACAACCCTCCCTTTTTATCTATGTAACCTCCTCCAGCCCCTACATCCCTCCCTATCTCTGCAACCTCCTCAAGCCCCTACAATCCTCCCTATCTCTGAAATTTCCTCCAGCCTCTCCCACCCTATCTCTGTAACCTCCTCCAGCCCCTACAACCCTCCCTATCTATGTAACCTCCTCCAGCCCCTACAACTCACCCTATCTCTGTAACCTCCTCCAGCCCCTACCATGTTCCCTGTCTCTGTAACCTCCTCCAGCCGCTACTATGCTCCCTATCTCTGTTACCCCCTCCAGCACCCACTACACTCCCTATCTCTGTAATTTCCTCCAGCCTCTGCAACCCACTCTATCCCTGTCACATATTCCAGTCCCTACGCCCCTCCCAATCACTGTAACCTCCTCCAGCCTCTGCAAACATCCCTATCTCTGTAAACTCCTCCAGCCCCTACAATCCTTCCTATCTCTGTAACCACCTCCAGGCCCTACCACACTCCCTATCTCTGTAACCTCCTCCAGCTCCTACAACCCTCGCTATCGCTGTAACCTCATCCAGCCAATACAATCCTCCCTATCTGTGTAAGCTCCCCCAGCCCCTGCAACCCTCCCTATCTCTGTAACCTCCTCCAGCCCCTCCATCCTTCCTTATCTCTGTAACCTCTCCAGCCCCTACAACGCTCCCTATCTCTGTAACCTCCTCCAGCCCCTACAACCCTCCCTATCTCTGTAACCTCCTCCAGCCCCCTACAACACTCCCTATCTCTGTAACCTCCTCCAGCCTCTACAACCCTCCCTTTTAATCTATGTAACCTCCTCCAGCCCCTACATCCCTCCCTATCTCTGTAACCTCCTCCAGTTCTACAACGCTCCCTATCTCTGTAACCTCCTCCAGCCCCTACAACCCTCCCTATCTCTGCAACCTCCTGCAGCCCCTACAACCCTCCCTTTTTATCTATATAACGTCCTCCAGCCCTTACATCCCTCCCTATCTCTGTAACCTCCTCAAGCCCCTACATCCCTCCCTATCTCTGTAACCTCCTCCAGCCCCTTCAACCGTCCCTATCTCTCTAACCTCCTCCAGCCCCTACTACCCTCCCTATGTCTGTAACCTCTCGAGCCCCTACATCCCTTCCTATCTCTGTAACCTCCTCCAGCCCCTACTACCCTCCCTATCTCTGTAACGTCTCGAGCCCATACATTCCTTCCTATCTCTGTTACCTCCTCAAGCCCCTACCACCCTCCCTATCTATGTAACCTCCTGCAGCCCCTAAAACCGTCCCTATCTCTCAACCTCCTCCAGCCCCTCCATCCTTCCTTATCTCTGTAACCTCTCCAGCCCCTAAAACCCTCCCTATATCTGTTACCCCCTCCAGCCCCTACAACACTCCCTATCTCTGTAACCTCCTCCAGCCCCCCACAACCCTCCCTATCTCTGTAACCTCCTCCAGCCTCTACAACCCTCCCTTTTTATCTATGTAACCTCCTCCAGCCCCTACATCCCTCCCTATCTCTGTAACCTCCACCATTTCTACATCCCTCCCTATCTCTGTAACCTCCTCCAGCCCCTTCAACCGTCCCTATCTCTCTAACCTCCTCCAGCCCCTACTACCCTCCCTATGTCTGTAACCTCTCGAGCCCCTACATCCCTTCCTATCTCTGTAACCTCCTCCAGCCCCTACAACCCTCCCTATCTCTGTAACCTCCTCCAGCCCCTAAAACCCTCCCTATCTCTGTATTCTCCTCCAGCCCCTCCATCCTTCCATATCTCTGTAACCTCTCCAGTCCCTACAACGCTCCCTATCTCTGTAACCTCCTCCAGCCCCTACAACTCTCCCTATCTCTGTAACCTCCCTTAGCCCTTACCATCCTCCCTATCTCTTTAACCTCCTCCAGCCCCTACTATGCTCCCTATCTCTGTTACCCCCTCCAGCCCCCACTACACTCCCTATCTCTGTAACCTCCTCCAGCCTCTGCAACCCTCTCTATCCCTGTCACATCTTCCAGTCCCTACGCCCCTCCCAATCACTGTAACCTCCTCCAGCCTCTGCAACCATCCCTATCTCTGTAACCTCCTCCAGGCCCTACCACACTCCCTATCTCTGTAACCTCCTCCAGCCCCTACAACCCTCGCTATCTCTGTAACCTCCTCCAGCTCCTACAATGCTCCCTATCTGTGTAAGCTCCTCCAGCCCCTGCAACCCTCCCTATCTCTGTAACCTCCTCCAGCCCCTACAACCCTCCCTATCTCTGTAACCTCCTCCAGGCCCTACCACACTCCCTATCTCTGTAACCTCCTCCAGCCCCTACTACCCTCCCTATCTCTGTAACGTCTCGAGCCCATACATTCCTTCCTATCTCTGTAACCTCCTCCAGCCCCTACCACCCTCCCTATCTATGTAACCTCCTGCAGCCCCTAAAACCGTCCCTATCTCTGTAACCTCCTCCAGCCCCTCCATCCTTCCTTATCTCTGTAACCTCTCCAGCCCCTAAAACCCTCCCTATCTCTGTTACCCCCTCCAGCCCCTACAACACTCCCTATCTCTGTAACCTCCTCCAGCCCCCTACAACCCTCCCTATCTCTGTAACCTCCTCCAGCCTCTACAACCCTCCCTTTTTATCTATGTAACCTCCTCCAGCCCCTACATCCCTCCCTATCTCTGTAACCTCCACCATTTCTACAACGCTCCCTATCTCTGTAACCTCCTCCAGCCCCTACAACCCTCCCTATCTCTGTAACCTCTCGAGCCCATACATCCCTACCTATCTCTGTAACCTCCTCCAGCCCCTACCACCCTCCCTATCTCTGTAACCTCCTCCAGCCCCTTAAACCCTCTCTATCTCTGTAACCTCCTCCAGCCCCTCCATCCTTCCCTATCTCTGTAACCTCTCCAGTGCCTACAACGCTCCCTATCTCTGTAACCTCCTCCAGCCCCTACATCCCTCCCTATCTCTGTAACCTCCTCCAGCACCTACAACCCTCCCTATCTGTAACCACCTCCAGCCCCCTACTTCCCTCCCTCTCTCTGTAACCTCCTCCAGCCCATACAACCCTCCCTTTTTATCTATGTAACCTCCTGCAGCCCTACATCCCTCCCTATCTCTGTAACCTCCTCCAGCCCCTACTATGCTCCCTATCTCTGTTACCCCCTCCAGCACCCACTACACTCCCTATCTCTGTAATTTCCTCCAGCCTCTGCAACCCACTCTATCCCTGTCACATCTTCCAGTCCCTACGCCCCTCCCAATCACTGTAACCTCCTCCAGCCTCTGCAACCATCCCTATCTCTGTAACCTACTCCAGCCCCTACAATCCTTCCTATCTCTGTAACCTCCTCCGGCCCCTATAACCCTCCCTTTCTCTGTAACCTCCTCCAGGCCCTACCACACTCCCTATCTCTGTAACCTCCTCCAGCCCCTACAACCCTCGCTATCTCTGTAACCTCCTCCAGCCCCTACAATGCTCCCTATCTGTGTAAGCTCCTCCAGCCCCTGCAACCCTCCCTATCTCTGTAACCTCCTCCAGCCCCTACAACCCTCCCTATCTCTGTAACCTCCTCCACCACCGATATTCCTCACTTGTCTCTGAGCTCGCACAGTTCTGGCTTCTTGTTAATCCCATCATTTCCCCCAATGTTCTGCCGTAACTTCCCCAGCCTGTACCCTAAGCCCTGGAGATCCCTCCCTGAACCGCTCCATCTTTGTGTCCTAACTTAAGATTTTCCCTAAACCTTTCGTCTTTCATGTAGCTACACCGAACGTGTTCCATATTTCTGTAGGTCGCTGTCAAATTTCTGTCTGAGTAACACCCCAAGAAACCTGAGGCATTTTAGTGCGTTCAAATTGCTAGATAACTGCAAGTTATTTCTGTTTTCATACCTTCACGAAGTAATTGATCCCAGCTACAACTTGCGCGCGATGTAAGAGTGCATGAAGAAATTCCACTTTTCTTTTCAACTCCTCTTCAATTCGATCCTTCAACTGGATAGATATGATAACAAATAGAACATTTCAGATTTTCTGAACAACTGCTGAACGCGCAGGATCACCACTGAGGGAGTGCTGCACTGTCAGAGGGTCCGTACTGAGGGAGTGCTGCATGATCGGAAGTTCAGTACTGAGTGAGTGCTGCAATGTTGAAGGGTCAGTACTGTGGGAGCGCTGCACTGTCGGAGGGTCAGTACTGAGGGAGAACTGCACTGTTGGAAGTACTATATTGAAGGAGCGCTGCACACTGAGGGTCAGTAATGAGGGAGTGCTGCACTGTCGGAGGGACAGTACTGAGGGAGTGCTGCACTATCTGGGGGTCAGTGCTGAGGGAGTGCTGCACTGTTGGAAGGGGAGTACTGAGGGAACGCTGCACTATCCGGGGGTGAGTACTGAGGGAGTTCGGCACTGTCGGAGGGTCACTGCTGAGGGAACGCTGCACTATCCGTGGATCAGTACTGAGGGAGTACCGCACTGTCGGACGGTCAGTACTGAGGGAGTGCTGCACTGTCGGAGGGACAGTACTGAGGGAGTGCTGCACTGTTGGAGTGTCAGGACTGAGGGTGTGCTGCAGTGTCGGTGGGTCAGTACTGAGGGAGTACTGCACTGTCGGAGTGTCAGGACTGAGGGAGTGCTCCACTATCGGAGGGTCAGTACTGAATGAGTTTTGCACTGCCGGAGGGTCAGTACTGAGGGAGTGCTGCACTGTTGGAGGTCTTGTCTGTCGATTTGACACATTGCCAAATTCCCCTCTGTCCTCTCAGGTTGCTGTGAAAGATCCCACGAGCATTATTGAATGAAGAACAATACACAGTTTCTCTACAGTGTCCTGGGGAAGAAACGCTTATCCCTCAAGCAACATCACTGAAACAATTTACCTGGTCATTCTCTCATTGCTGCTTCTAGGAGTTTGCTGTCTGCCAGTTGGCGTTTCCTACATTACAGCAGTAGCCAAAACTGAGTAAAATACTTCATTGTTTGTCGAGTGCTTTGAGATGTCCTGAGATGGTCAAAGCGGCAGGAGTCAGGGCGACTAATGTTCTTCGTCATAGAGATAAAGAGGATATTGAGAATGGTGGATACTTACCGACTGGACAATTTCCTGAACCTCATCAGTTACAGGTGAAGTGGAGATTGAACCGTGCATCTTTCCTGCCATTTTCTCTGTCTCTGGCTCTCTCTATCTCTCTCTTAATCAACTCTCGTTGTCTTTCTGCCCAGTGTTCCTCCTTTTTATTCTTTATTTTTACTCCACCCCTCAGTGATGTTCCTCGTTGTCAGGGAAATCTCTCATTGTCTTGGCTCCACCCTCTGTCTCCAGATATTTGTTTGATACGAAAGCTGGGCTGGGTGGAAGGTGCTCGCTCCTGTTTGTGATTGCCTCACTCCCTCCGTCCTTCTCTCTCTAACACCCGCCTGCTCCTCCCTCCCTCTCTCCCTGCCTACCTCTCTCTCTCTCCCCGCCCTCTCTCTTCCCAACCCTCTCCACCTCTTCCCCCTTTCCTCCTGTCCCCCTCCTCTCTCCCTCCCTCTTCCTGCTCTCTCCCCTTCC